>NC_135737.1:2897500-3072500 GCF_041903045.1 Epinephelus lanceolatus | reverse complement strand
CTAGCACCGGAAACCAGGGCTCTTCCGCTCTTCTTCCAGAGGCAAGATCTCCGGGGTTTGCCTTCAGACTCTAGATTCACTGAATGTGAAGTCTGTATTTAGATCCAAACTGTAAGGGAAAGCTTAGACTCTGGGCCTTGGTGTTTTTCCTCATTTTACCTTCCTCCTTGTCAGCCCATGATGCCAGCCTAGGAGCAACTATATTGATAGCCACGTAGGATTCCTCTATCTCTCTCTCTCTCTCTACGCTGATGCATAAATATTTAATTTGCAGTCAGCTCTTAAAGATGAGGAGATGAGGGGATATGAAGGACTGGCGTATTATTTGGAGCCCGTGGAGGCTTCAATGGTGCCGCTGAGTCCTGTTTTCCCTGTGCGTGCGAGCGTGCGTGCGTGCATGCATGCGTGTGTGTGAGCGAGCGTGCGTGTGAGCAAAATAGAGAGGATAGGTCATCTCCAGACATCCTTGTTCAATGTGGCCAGGAGATGGCTATCAACCCCTCATACACAGTTGGCTCCTTGATAGAGAGCACAGTGGGGCTAACAGGCCTACACGGTCAAGAAGGTGTACCTCAAGGCTCTGTTCTCTGCCTTCACATACACACTGTAGACTGCATAAAAGTAATGGACGTAGCCAGCATGACATCACACATTAGTTTGTGGAGTCTGAAGTTTAGTATTTTGTCTGTCACCATCTTGTTTTTTTGGAGGATGAAGCTGTGGAGAAGCAAAGGGTGAATCCAACTCAAAGACTGTGGCAATGCTCATAGACAGCTGTCACTAAAAGCGGCCACACCCTAAATTGACTTTAAGCCTTAATTAAATGTAAAGGGGTGAGATTTATAAAAATTCAACCCCCATACAATTGTCATGAAGGGGAAATTAGCTATAGAGACCAAAACTGTTTTTGTAATAGGCTGTCAGCATGTTTGTTTCTGCTGTAAAGTTGGGCATTTTAACAGGAAGCTCTATGACGTGCTTTTGGAGCCCGCCTCAAGTGGCCATTAGACGAACTGGGTTTTTGGCACTTCAGTGTTGGCTTTATTTTTCAGCCCCAGAGGTTTCCGCTTGATACACACAAAGTCAAGAGGACATCCTGCAGGATGCATTGGCATTGTCTAAGTTTAGTTTATTATAGCAGATAAAATGACACAAGTAGTAAAAGCATTAATCAGTGTAACTCTTGCAGTGTAACCTCTTACTTTTGCTGTCAATAATATGTCTTTTTGAGTTGACATTGAGAAATAATTAGACTTGCACTGATTTATCGGCAGCGCTCGGAATCAGGACAGTTTTCACGTGATTGGCCATGACCTGCGATTGGCCGGTCAGTCTAAAATATGCCGATTTAAAACGCTGGACAAATTCCCGGTGCCTCGCATGATTGACTTTGTGAAACATAAGCAGCGCACACACACGCACACGTGCAACTCATGGCCTGGGCGATGTGAGGAAGTGAAACATGGGCGGCTTTTCACCTTAATCATTCACTCACATACATCAAAAGGGAGAAGGAGAAAGTTGTTAATTGTCCGTGTTAAACTTAACTGCGGAGCTCTCACTGCTGCACTGTGCTGCTTGAAACTGACAAAGCACGTGTCCGCGTGCCGAAGATGCGCGTCCTGAAGACCTGTGTGAATTTTCCAGGAGATATTTGTACTTTTTTGTCTATTCAAAAAATTACCCACAAATGCTATACACCAAGAATTGTTATTTTATTTATCTATGTTTTTATTTATGTATGCCTTTTTTTACTTATTTATCTTAATACTGTACCTGAAGTTAGCAAAAAGAAAAATGTTTCTTAACCTGTGTTACTGTTTTTGTTTATTTGTTTGAGATGATTATTGAAAAGTGTGTATATATATATATATATATATATATATATATATATATATATACATACATACATACATACCCCCCCCCTCCCCCAATCTGTGCCATACAGCTCCATTGTTCAAAAATGACTTAAAACACATCAGTGAGCCAATCGCAGATACACTGTCCTGCTGCCAGAAATGCTCGTTAACTCAACAAATCACCAGTTGTCACCAACAAAGGAACTATTTACCCCTGCCTGAGTAATGTTTGGTATAAAAAAACCACAGTCACCAGCTGTTAAAGAAATTACTTTGTCTTTAAAGACAGGGAACTTTATATAGTTACCCTTGGTTTTACAACTTCATGTTCAGTAGGAAGCAGTGGAGAGGGTATAGAAATCATAAAGTGTTGAATGACTAACACATTGTTCGTTTTTGTCTTTCAATGGGATTTCTTGGCAATAACAGGAGTACAGAATTTTGGCAGCATTTTCCATTAAGATTATTAGAAGGTATTATCTATCACATTTTGCCAAGTTATCTAAGTAAAATCACTAGCTACTCAATAGATTGTAGAGGAGTGATGATAACCATTAAACTGAAATTAATAGCTTGGGCTATTATTTGCTTAAATTTGCTTATATTTGGGACAGGCCTTCAATTCCTGTCGTTCCTGGAATTGAAGGCCAACGACAGCAACGTAGTTCCTATTGCTCAGCAAAGATTAGGAAATACAATCAAATTGTTCATGTAAACCAGTATGAATAATACCTGTAAAGAAATTAGGCTTCAGATAACATTTATTGTAAATCATTAATTTAATAACGCTCCAAAAGGGCATCAGAGAGAGAGAGAGAGTGAGTTATGACACTTGTTTAAAAGCACCCGAGGGTTATGGCACCGGGCATACCGACACAGCACCACTTTATCCTGTTAAAGCAATACTCACAGCTCTGATGAATTTTTATGAAGAACCCCTTTGATTCTTTTGATCTGAGGACTCTTACAGACCAAAGGAATATGAATAACTTACCAGATAATCAACGAATGGACACATAATTTGACTTTATGACCACTTCAGGGGTAGGGAGTCACTACCTTTTTTTTTCCGTTGCTCATGTTTACCAGGCCGGTAAATGTGAATGAATTATTCTTTGGTGCTCATGGTTTCAGTACAATGAACTGAATGATTGAATCATGGAGAAAATAACTGAGGTTACAGTGTGTAGCATCTCCATATTGACAGAGGTTCAAACATTTATATTTGCACATTCTAAGCAGCTAACTAACATTATCTTAATTGGGTAACCAACAACCTGTTTTTTTGACATTCAAAGAACTTCTAAGAAAATGAACTGCTTGGCAACCAGACCAGGCATCTAATTGAGACAGGCCTTTATTTGTCAAAATGTGTAGCCACACCAGGCTAGTAAAAGAGACTGGGTGTTTCATTGAGACTAGGTTTTTAATATAAGTTTCATGATATATACACAATTAATACTACTGTATTTTTACCCACAGTGTAGAAATTGATATATCTGTAATAATAAATTTGCATAATGAGAAATCCTCCCATATATGAATGGACATGTAATGGGCAAATCAAATTGCCCCACGGGGACATTAAAGTTTTACCTTACCTTATATATGGGTAAAATAAAAATGTCTCAATGTCTCTTTTTTTTCCTCTTTTTTAAGTAAGAAAAGGAAGCCCTGTCAGAGGCTGTTGCAGCAGATAGTAATTCTGCAGCAGTCTGTTGTTACCATCATTGTGGCTGCGAAATATAGAGCAGAAGACAGGGGAAGAGTGGCAGGCCAGAGGTGGCAGGTGGCTTCTTGCCACCCGTCTTGGCGTGATGGTTACTGTGATATTTGGGGGCTGAATAATTTATGCTGCAACAACACGTCTCCCCTCGCCACTGCAAAATGTGGCTCCTGGCTGCATGTTTCATTAATGCTGTCACCTCCAAACCCCCTACATAATTCAGCAGGCACTAGAGAAGCTGCGATGTGTCACCAAACAGCTCACAGACACCGGGGACACAGGGAAAAAGATAGAGGGAGGCCGGATGCTGGGGAGGTGAAAGATGGTGAGATAGTAAAGGTAAGAAAGGGGAAGTGTATAAGTGCAAGAAAGACTACAGCTCACTGCTTCTATCTACTTGTTTTACCACACTGTCCCACTTGGCAGAAAGATCTGGCCCACTTTAACGTGTCACTGGCAACGGCTTAGCATAGCACCTACCATGCCTGGAAAAGGCAATAAATTATTCACACTTTGTTGTGCCCTCTTTTGTGCTGAATACTTCTAATTCCATTTATGTTGTGTGGACATCGTGACAGTGGTCCTTTTAAGATCTTTTGTTTAAGTCTGAAAGTGGCGGGCAACAATGAAATTCACTTAGATTTGAACACTTCACACTGTTTTTGTTTTTTTTTTTTAAGACAAGAAGACCGGCAGCTTATGTTTTAGAGATGCACTGAAATCCTATAAAGCCAAGAGAGCTATATTGTAATGTCCATAAATCTCATTAAGTAAAGGTAAGTCTGTTTTGTCCTGCAAAATAAAAATGACCTCAAACCCATACTGATACATTCTGATCATAGTGTCTCTTGCATATAATTATTTCCAAAAACATGTCCTTTTCTTAAATAAAATGTCATTTTTAGTGCTTAACTTATCTGGCATGTGCAAAAGTTGTTTTTGCAGTAGTTCTCAGAATGTTAAATTTTAGGGCCTTATCTAACTGCTACCTGCAATTTTCAGGCTTTTTTGTCTTTAAGTCCTACAAAGAGGTTTGTTTTTGAGCCTTTATATTGACATTTTATAGCCCAGCCCAGTATAGCAACTAAAGAGCAGGTCTCTGTCAGATGTTGTTCCTGAATTATTCATTTTTGTGTCTGTAATTTCTGTGTTTAGTGTAGCCCTCTCACATGGCTGAAAGCCTTGGCTGAATGTGCTGAATGTACATTTGACTGCACAGTAAAACACTGTGCTTCACACCTACATCAGTGCAGTTTGATTTAACAGACCAGTCTTGACTTGTGCATGGTCTATATCACTGCTGACGGGAGCAATAAAAGTAACACCTTGGTGGAATATAGTCCAAAATGAATGGATTAATTGGTCAAACACAGTTTGAATCAGCATATGCCTACATTTTCTGCATGGGTGTTGATTAAATATGAGAATAGGATTTAGCAGAATGGGTTACTAGTGATAAATGAAAATGAGTTGTGATTTAGAATCCTGCTTTGCCTTAAGAAGAATAGAAATGTATTGTCACTGTTAAAAACAATGGAACACAGTTTGGCAGCTCTAGCATGACAGCAGCATCATAATTAAATATACACACATTCAAGAATAAAGCTTAAATAGATAATTTGGAAGATAAAAATGACCCTTAGCAAAGAAAACTGACTCTTCGGTGCTGGAATGTCACCCCTCTGGTGGGAAAGGTGCTGTAGTTAGTGCAATACTCACTACATATTGTTAAGCTTGCCTCGACACACAGCAGTGACCCCTTCGAGAGTCGACTAGTAAAAAGTGGGATGCCGTTGTTGGAAGAAGAGCCAGTGGTTGTCCCCGTTCAACACTGAGCCACAGGGAGAAAGGCTCTGATTGTTGTTTGTTGATTGATTGATTGATTACTTTATTATCAGAATTCATTCTGAAATTTGTCTTGCATCCAAGACACTTGTTTCTCATCTCAGAGTTCATTACAAATTACAAAAATATAACATTAAACATCCATAAGACAAGACATATCATCAGACAAAATATACCATCAGACATGTGACATGTGCTGTATCCAACATCAAAGTAGCTGTGGGGCTTCCCAGCCTCTGCACTAACAACTATTCAACATTTTAATAGACTGAGGAATAAAAGAGTTCCTCAGTCTGTTTAATCTAACTTTGGGGACTCTATATCTCCTGTTGGATGGCAAGAACTGATACTCTTATGTTACAACCCAGCTCGCAGGGGAAAGGGAAGCAACACAAAAACCCAGATGTTAAAAGGTAAAGCAGTTTATTGGATCTTAAATTAAGGAAAACTGGTTAACAATAAAAGGAGAACAAACCAAGGAAGAGGGCCGGTAGGTGCTGTTTAACTCAAAAACAAAATATAATGGACTTCCGGTGACGATGTGGAGAGGAAAGGCTGCGTGCTGAGGAGGCTACGACGCTCCAATATTCGCCAAATAATATAAGTTGAATGAATAACTTAATATGAACTCATACAGTGGTCTGAAAGGGAAAACTTATGAAGAGGTCAAAAAATCCACGTGGGAGGAATAATACGGGGCTGAAAATTGATGAACTCCTATTGACGTCACCTCAAGCTAACCAAGTAGCTGAAGCTAAGAGAGCAGCTACAGCTAGCAACATGTCGGCAGCCAGCAACACGGAGGGGGACAACTCCGAAATACTAAACGAAATCCGTAACATGAATCAAGGTCTGCAACAACAGATACAGAAGGTGGGCAACAACGTGACAACAATTAAAGTAAGTCTGGACTCATTGAAAGCAGACGTAGCTAAGCTAGGCTCCAGAACTAGCGAGGCAGAGGCCAGAATCTCGCAGCTAGAGGACGAGAATACGCAACTCGTCAATAAATCACAAAGTATGGAGGGCAAAATCACACAGCTCCAGGCTCGCATCGAATACCAGGAAAATTACAGCAGATGAAACAACATTCGCATTAAAGGAGTGCCAGAGGAAACGGAGAAAGAGCAGAGCATGGATGAATGTGTGAAGGACTTGTTACAGTGTTTGTTTGTGGACACTTCGGAAGATCCGGGCACCCAGGTGGCATGATCATCGAGAGGGTGCACCGGACACCAACATCTCGCTCCCCGCCGGATCAGTGCAACATTGACCCCCGGCCACGACATATACTGGTGAGGTTCTTCCGGTTCACTGACAGGGAAAAGGTACGACTCAGAGCAAAGGAGCTGGGGCAATTTCAGTGGAAGGACAGCAAGGTGGACTTTTTCCCTGACTTTTCTAAGGATGCGCAGGACAAGAGGAATAAATTCACGGAGGTCAGGCGTATGTGCGTGAAGCGGAGGCTGCAATATTCCATGCAATATCCAGCGGTGTTTTGGGTCACGGTCAGAGGGAAAAGGCACAGGTTTGAGGACGCATCAGCATAGAAGAGATGGGTCGAGGAATATCATCCGACAGAGGAAGTGGAATAGCTCTGTATCAATAAGGACGATAAGGTAGCAGATGTGACATATTCTAATCAGGGACTGTAAGCAGTATATTGCACAACACACCGTGCACAGTTATCAACATATAACGCGACATGCAGACTACACGCACCCATTGACATAACTGAGTTGGCGTTATACTGAGTAGATCCTTCTTATTTGAACACCTGTGTTTCCATATGTGTTTATGTTGGCTTGTTAAATAACCACTTGAACTCAGTCAACCCACATTGTGGACTTTCTGGGTCATCATTCGACCAGAACTTTAATTTGTGGAAACATGATGGTGCGCTTTGATTTTGATTTGATTCAGATTTCTTTATTGACCATATACACTTCGATATTTATGTTATTATGGTTAATATTTACCACAGCTAAATAACTTGAAATGTTATTTTCTGCCTGCTATAAAATTTTTCCCAGGCCATAAGTAAGTAACTAAGTATGTTAGTAAGATTTGTATACAAGATAGTTGGAGCAACAGTGCTCTGAAAACCTCGAGACACGTCATGAGGACTATGGTTTTGTTTGGTGGGGCGGGAGGGGGGCAAAAGGGGGGGATTTGTTCAGAGGGGTTTCTAAGTTTTTGTAAAGGGAGGGGCCGTCAGTCTAGGTTTTGGTGTTCTTTTATGCACTACTCAGGGATAAAAGTAACTGAAGTTAATTGGTCCAGGATTTATAATGCAGAAAAATATACTAGGTCAGATAGTTATGGGTCCTAATATGATCAAAATTTCTTCTTGGAATGTAAATGGTCTGGGTTCATATGTAAAAAGGTGAAAAGTTTTAAACTATCTGAAACAAAGGGACTCTGACGTGGTCATGCTTCAGGAGACACATCTTTTGGAAAAAGATGCACCTAGAATCCATGACAGATAGGGGTGGGGGAAATTTCCGATTCTTAGATGCATCACGATTTGGACGTGGACGAATCTGAATCGATTCACAAACGTCCAAATTTCAGTTATTTAAATCTGTTAATTAGAGTAATACAGAAGGTTCTAAATAATGCGGAACTAAGCAGCGCGGTACGTGTCATCTCCGGGACACTTTGGGATGCGCACCTGGAGCAGACACACCGACGCGCACAGAGGAAAACAAACATGGCTGACCGCTACCCACCTCGCCGTGAGAGCTGAACAGCTTCTTCTAATTTAAAAGCAGATGTGTGGAAATACTTTGGCTTCTACAACGTTGACGGCGGAAGCGAACTGGACAAGAGCCACATTATATGTAAGCTGTGTCGTGCTAAAATAAAATACTTTGGCAACACAACAAACATGAGAAGCCATGTAACTCGATTCCACCTGACGGAGGAGTCAGGGAGACGGCAGGCTGTTATTGCTGCGGCAACTAGTGGCGCTACCGACCAGAGAACAATCGAGGAAGCAATTAGAAAGCTGCCACCCTCATCGGAAAAGGCGAAGCGAATTACGAAGGCCATCGCGGCCTTTATTGCCAAGGATTTGCATCCTTATTCTGTCGTGGAAAATCAGGGATTTCGAGCACTGCTGCATACACTGGAGCCCAGATACACCATTCCATCCCGACGCTATTTCACCGACACTCTACCATCAGACCAAAACAGTCATGGCCTCACTGTTGAAGGCAGGTAGGAACGCAGTTACATGTGATGCGTGGACGTCTGTCGCCACCGAATCATTTGTTACTCTAACTGCGCATTTTATCTTGTGATTTCAGATACCTGTTGTTACCTTTGGTTCTGTACAACGAAGTTGTAACTTTCCAGTTTGCAAGCATTTCCATGTCTGTGTTTTATAAAATATAATGGAAATGAATTCAACTCTTTCTTATTACAAATGCACTGTTTTTAAAAATTGCAAGTGTTGAATGCTTATTCAGTGAGACAAAAAGAAATGTGTGTTGTGAAAAAGTGCATCAATATACATAAATTAAAGATGCATCAATAATCATTTTATAATCGAATCGTAGCCCCTGAATCGTAATCGTAATGGAATCGTGAGGTGCCCAAAGATTCCCACCCCTAATGACAGATGGCTCAAATGTGCTTATCACAATAATTTCACTCAAAAAAAGCGAGATGTTTCTATATTATTCTCAAGACTAATGTTATGGTAGAAAAAGAATAGAGATAAAGAGGGACGAATTCTTATACTCTTAGCTAATCTGGCAGGACAAATGTAATTTTATGTAACGTATATGCACCTAACATAGAAGATCCAGATTTTTTTCTACAATTTAAGAAAATCATATTGGATTTTGGTAATTTCCCAGTGATTCTAGGAGGGGATTATAACCAAGTACTTGATGTGTTTCTAGATAGATCTGGCTGGGGCATCACCAGACCATCCAAGACTCAGGAAACTATTAAATCACTATGTAAGGATATAGGGCTTCATGATGTTTGGAGACTTTTAAACCCTGATGCCTGAGATTACACATTCTTTTCACACAGACACTCAGTTTATTCGCGTATTGATTATTTCCTGATTTCACATGCTCTGATTGAAAATACTGGTACTTGTAATATTGGCACAATAGCCATGACAGACCATGCTCCTGTTGATCTAGTTGTTGCCTTAGGTGAGGCACAAGAGAGATCTAAAGGATGGCGAATGAACGCAACTGTGTTACAGAATGAGAATCTGTGCGCTAATCTTAAAAAACATATTAAAACATTCTTCGAAATAAACAATGGTACAGCCAATCAGATTATTGTATGGGATACTTTTAAATCTTATATACGGGGTATCATTATACAGCAAACAGCCTTAATAAAGAAACAGGATAAGATAAAAATGACTCAATATGAAGAAGAAATTAAAAGGCTAGAAAGTGAATTTTGGGGAAAGCCAAACAATGCTAGCCTTGCTAATTTAGTTAAGACTAAATACAAACTAAATACTATACTCACAAAAAAAAGCAGAATATTCTCTCTATAGATTAAAACAAGGAGGTGATTTGCTTAAAATGATGAGGGAGCGTGACGCGACATTGAAGGCAGCTATAAAATCAAAACTGCCTACTGATAAATTAAAGTTTGTGGGGCTACGAAATAAGGTTACAAGATAAATAAGGAAAGCAAAGGCCAATTTTTTTGTTAATATTATTGACCAAGCAAAGGGCAATTCCAAATTAATTTGGGAGAATATGAATAAACTGACTGGGAAACATAGTGGGGGGGAAAAGTGCCTTGAAATTCTTGTGAAAGGTAATATTACACAAGATGGAACTCAAATTGCAGAAGGCTTTAATTCTTATTTTGTGGAGTCAGTGCAGACTCTGCAACAGAGCTTCCCTACTAATCTGAGTATGTTTCCAGTGGATCACAACCAGCCTGTTTTTGAGTTGTGCGAAATCACTGAAACAAAGGTGACAACAATTATAAATTCCTTGAAGAACTCAAAAGCTAAGGATGTGTATGGCCTAGACACAATGTTTTTAAAAACATTCAATGGATGCTTCTCTGGACCAATATCAACTATTATTAACAGATCCTATAGTGAAGATGTATTTCTAGTAGTATGGAATGAAGGTATAATAACCCCTATATACAAAGCAGGTACACTTTCTGAAGTATCAAATTATAGACCAATTAGTATATTACCTGTTTTGTCCAAAATAGCAGAAAAACATATAGCAGAACAACTGATAAATCACCTTAATACCAGCTCCTTTGGATTACACCCCATGCAGTTTGGTTTTAGATTAAACCATTCAACAGAGACTGCAATATGCTTTCTCTTGGAGAATATTAGGTCTAAGCTTGATAAGGGGGGAGTTGTTGCAGCCGCATTTTTAGATCTAAAGAAAGCATTTGACACTGTGCATCACAGTGTCCTTCTCACTAAGCTTTCCCGGTACAACTTCTCCCCTAATACTATCAGATACATGAAGTCTTATCTTGAAGGTAGAACTCAGAGAGTAAGGGCAAAAGGTGAGCTATCCTCTGTCCTTGGTTGTAGTTTTGGTGTCCCCCAAGGTTCTATATTGGGACCACTGTTGTTTAGTCTTTACATAAATGATCTTCCATCTGTATGCAATGAGTCTGACATCCAGATGTATGCAGATGATACGTTCATTTATGTTCATGCAGCAACCAAGCAGCAAGCTGCAAATAAGTTAATGACAGCGATGACCCCGGTCGTTGAATGGCTGAATAATTCATGTCTGCATCTAAATACTAAGAAAACGGTATGCATGTTTTTTACTAAAAGGTCGATGGATACCGTATCACCCGATGTCTATGTTACCAGGGAAAAATTGACAGTTGTGTCTGAATATAAATATCTTGGAATAAAAATCGATTCAACTCTTACATTTAAAAAACAAATTAAATCAGTAGTAAACACAGCAAAGTTTCATTTATCAAATTTCCATCACATCAGAAACTCAGTGTCAACAAAAGCAGCGGTACTGTATTTTAATATTATCACGTCACACCTGTCATACTGTTTGACTAGCTGGGCACAAGCCTCTTGCACAACACTAAAATCTGTACAAGTAGTCTATCATCAGGCTGTTAAAGTACTGGACAAGAAGTCAAATGCTCATCATCATTGTCACAGTATTACTAATTACAATTTACTGAGCTGGGACAACTTCGTTAAATTCAAAGATGCCTGTCTCACTTATAAGATCCTGCATGGCTTGGCTCCTCCCCCCCTTGGTGCTTTTATAACACAGAAAACATCCACTGACAGGCATACCAGGTCTATCAGCAGAGGGGACTGTGTAATTCCAAAAAGAAGGACTGCCTTTGGTCAGGCAGCCTTCTCGGTGAGAGCTACTCACACCTGGAATATTCTTCCAACGCAGCTCAGGGAGTATGACACTTATCTTTCTTTTAAAAGAAATTTAAATCTATGGTTGAGAGACGGTGAAGTATGTGACCATCTGCTCTGAAACTGTAATGTATTTGTATTTTATTGTATGCACTGTAATATATTGTATTGTAATATATTGTATACCATGTATTTTATAAGTAGGCATAGTGCTGTTTTTTTTTTTTTTTTTTGTTGTAGTGCTCAAGTCACCTGCCCCAGAGACTACGGTTGAAAATTAGTCAACTTGGCTAAACCGGCATGTTTACAGAAATGTTTATTAATGTGCATTGTCTCTGTATATTTAAACCAATAAACTAAACTAAACTAAACAAAAATGGTACGAATCTGGTGAAAAAGCCAGCAAACTACTGGCCAGTCAGTTGAAAGCCAGAGAAGCTGCTCATCAAATAGGAGCAATTAGAGACAAAACTGCCGCTCTCATTACTAATCACAAAGAAATCAACAGTGTGTTTAAACAGTTCTATGAAGAGTTTTATAGGTCAGAGGGTGAACTGGACTTAGATAAAGCAAAAAAATTCTTTGAACATTTAAATCTCCCTAAGCTATCAGAAGAAGATATGAGGTATCTAGAACGTCCGATAACACTTGAGGAGGTGAATAAAACAATACAATCCCTGCCTTTGGGGAAAACCCCAGGTATAGATGGGATCCCAAGTGAATTTTACAACCGGTTTGCAGAGGATCTTGGCCCTGAGGTGCTCAAAACATTAAGCTCAGCCATTGATATGGGGCAACTCCCACCTTCGATGACAGAGTCAATAATTACCCTTATATTGAAAAAGAGAAAAGACCCCCTGGAGTGTGGAAGTTATAGGCCAATTAGCCTACTATGCTGTGATTAAAAAAACTTTTTACAAAAATCTTTGCAATCAGAATAAACAATATAATAGCTTCCATCATTCATCCAGATCAGGTGGGGTTTGTGAAAGGCAGGACCCCCTCAGATAGTCTCAGACGCTTCCTTCATTTAATCTGGAAAGTCAAGGACTTAGATACTCCAACAGCTGCTTTGTCTCTAGATACAGACAAAGCATTTGATCGTGTTAGCTGGAGCTACCTCATTTTTGCCTTACAAGAATTTGGTTTTGGTTTGGGACTTCAGAACATTATTAAAGGGATAGTTCGACATTTTGGCAAATTTGCCTATTGCCATAATCCCTATAGTCATATGAGTAGGTACATTACCTTTAATTGTCAGTGCATGCTGTTCTGAGATCGGTGGGGCAGAGCTGCCCACTGAAATGGAGATGAACGGTACAGGTTCCTCTCTCCCTCAAAACTAATCAAATACACCATCAAATGACTCCAAAACGCTCTAGTGGACAACTTGTAGCTTACACATTCACCACGCTATGAAATAATAATGTAATATTATGAGACAGAGTTGTTTTGAAGCCAAATGCACAGTCGGAACTACATTCCAGACATACAGTACTTGCTGGGCGGAGTGATTTCAAACAGCGTATGTTTAGTGCAGTTACTCCTGTCATCAAAACAACAAGTTTGTTGAGAAGAAGCCAGAATATACAGAGGAAGAGTTACAGGTTTTGGAAGAAGAGAGAGCAAGAAGAGAGGTTGAGGCTTCCGAGCAACCAGGGGCTGAGGGGAGACCCAGAGCCGGTGGTGTAAATGTGGGGCTTACTGGCCACTTTATTAGGTACACCTGTGCAATATAAATATAGAGTACACCTCAAAATAATCACCAGAACACAGGGAGAACATGCTAACTCCACACTCATAAATCACCACAACTCCTGAGGGAACAACAACATAAAATGTTCCCTAGCAGTCTGTTTATTCCCAACAATGAGAAGTAATGCCAGTCACTTCACTATATGCTCTGGGCAAGCACTTATCCATAACATAACCACAACAACATTTGCATTTTTGCCTTATTTACCATGCTTGGGTTGTAGGTTAATGTTACTCAACATGGAGGTAACGTTACAGCAGAGAGATTGCTGAGCAAAATACACAATGATCACTTACCACGTCTGCTCGTTTTGTGATGCTGACAGATGGTATGGCAGTATCTTTCAAGAAAAGCGTTTGAACCATTCCTGAGCTTCTGCGCTCCATCCTTTCAGCGTAGTCCTCCGGTAACAAATGGCAGGAGCAAACAAACATTTTCCGGATCATTTCCACAGGCGTGTTGGGGTCGATGTCCAGCACAAATAGCCATTGTTTCATCCTGTCCGTATTACTGGTTGGTACTACGTGAAACTTCACTCTGCTCCATGTCTTCGGCTTGTCACTGCAACCTTTTACAATACATGTGTAAACCGTGATTTACAAAAACACTTGTAAACTTTCCTCAAACCTTCTGGTGCGTCCAGCTGACAATACCGCAAATGGCTACAAGCAATAACAACGGCACTGTCTCAGCTGCGCACTGTGTCACTCCGCCCAGTGGTTTACTCAAGAAAGTAGTTCCAAGTATTTGCTTCATGTGTTGTAATGTTACTTAATTATACATTATTATTTTATAGCTTGGGGAATGCGCAAGCCACGTGTTGTCCACTAGAGCGTTTTGGAGTCATTTGATGGTGTATTTGATTAATTTTCAGGGAGAGAGGGGGCTGTACCATTCACCTCCATTTCAGCGGGCAGCTCTGTCCCACCGATCTCAGAACAGCACTGACAATTAAATGTAATGTACCTACTCATATGACTATAGGGATTATGGCAATAGGCGAATTTGCCAAAATGTTGAACTATCCCTTTAAGCTCATCTATAGCCAGCCTAAATCTATGGTAACAACTAATGGTCTGAGGTCAGAGGCTTTTGTAGCAGGACGAGGGACAAAACAGGGAGACCCACTCTCACCACTCTTGTTTATTATAGCACTGGAACCCCTTGCAGAAGCCATAAGATCAAACAAATCAATCACAGGAATAACAATGGGTGGTCAAGAAAACAAATTATTAATTTTTGCAGATGACATTTTGGCCTTGATATCGGATCCTCAGAAGTCGGTGCCTGCCAATTTGGAAACTATCAACTCATTCTCATCCATATCGGGATACATGATCAATTGGAATAAGTCTGAAGTGATACCACTTTCCAAAAGCTTTTCTAAACTGGAAATTTAAGTGGGTAGCTAAAAATTTAAAATAACTTGGGATCCTTTTGAATCCAGGACTAGTGAATATGATATTGGATAACTTCAATCCAGTATTGACTAAAATAGAACTTCTACTCAAGGGATGGGATAAATTACAAATATCATTATGGAGGAGAATACAAGCTATAAAAATGGTCATAGCCCCAAAGTTGAACTACCTTTTAAGCATGATACCGTTAAATATCCCAGTGACCATTTTCAAAACCATAGATAAAATGTTCAATCAGTTTATCTGGGCTGGGAAAAGGGCGAGAATGAAAATTACAAGACTACAAGCCAAAGTAGAATGTGGGGGTCTGAGACTCCCTAATATGAGGCTCTACCAGGAAGCATTTATAGGGGCCCAGATAACATCCCTACTCTCAAATAGAAAGGACAAACCTCTATGGGTGAATTTAGAAGAAGAATTAAATGCTCCATTTAAAGCAGTAGACTATCTGAGCCATAGGCCAACGTTACAAGGACAGAATCCTATAATCTCTAATACAAGGGACATCTGGCACCAAATGCATAAGAAAGAAGGAGTATCTCCTTTTCTTACAGACTCATCATCAATATGGAATAACCCTTTATTAAAAATAGGGGGAAAGGTGTTCTTCTGGAGAGAGTGGCATACTAAAGGAATCAAGCATATCCAATGTCTCTATGACAACAGTATTTTAAAATCATTTGAAGAATTAAATGAAACATACAACCTGCATAACAGAGATTTCTGGAAATTCTTACAGCTCAGGGATTGCATGTCTAAGGCAGCCCCCAGAGGTGTTGAGCTGCCAATCCAATCTCCTATCTCCTCTAAATTTATATTATTAAGTACAATGCCTCACCTTGTGGGTAAAATTTATAATCATCTTATTAGTGGGTTTAAGGGTAATACAACAGGCTTAAAGGTTGTGTGGGAAAGAGACTTGGGAATAATTTATGAGGAGGAAGAATGGAGCAGATTGACTGGGAAGATGCTAAGTCCAATGAGAGATGCCAGGTCCAAACTCATCCAGTTTAAAATATTCAATAGACTATACTGGACACCAGTGAGGATGAATAGGCTTGGGTTGAGTGAGTCAAACCTGTGTTGGTGCTGCAGAACAGATAAAGGAGATCTTCTCCACATGTTCCTTTACTGCCCCAATTTAACTGCCTACTGGCAGATGGTTACAGAAAAGATCATAGATAGTCTAGGTACAAATATCAGTCTTACTCCTGTGTTATTTCTCTTGAATAGTATGAAAGGAAACGAGAATAAATGAGAAAAAAGCACAGTGGCTAAAGGTAGCACTCACCACTTCTTAAAGAGTCATATTGAGGCATTGGGCAGGAAAAAATAACCCGACCTACTCTGAATGGCTCAATGCATTAACAGAAACAGCCTCATATAAACAATTAATATATAAAATAAATGGTAGGATAGATATTTACACAGAAATTTGGGAACCATTTTTAACAAAAATCAGGAATGGACAATCCGGGACTGGAAACTAAAACCTGTTAATTAACTATTATTGTTTCTCAGTGCATTTGTTTGACTGACGGCTGGGGGAGGGTGGGGGATTCATTTTATTCATTTCGATTCATTTAATTTTGTTTGTTGTTTTAATGGTACCATTATATACATTCAAATGAAATCCACATCAACTGTATATTGACTGTATGTGTATAGGCGGTGCTCACATTGTCACAGGTCAGTTTATTTTTGTCATAATTCAGTGATGTGTAGAGAACCCTCTCACCTAGAGGTGTGTTGGTTTTAGTTATTTTCTGAATGTATGATGTGTACTTGTTAACACAAAACTAATAAAAAAGTAAAATAAGAAAAAAAAAATACATAACAAAAAGAGGACTCACTACGAGCTTAACCTACAATCTGACTAATCAAAAATAAAAGGAAAACAAATTCTGATTATCAGAATCAGAATATCTTTATTGTCATTGTAACAGGTACAATGAAATTTCAGTGCAGTCCTTGACAGTGCAAAATGAGCTAATAAATAAATAGTAAAAAAAAAAGAGAAATCTAATCTACCTTTTGAAAACAAACTACAACAAAACAGCACCCCTGCACCTAGTGTCTCTAATACAGATACTTATCTATGTGTGGATGAAAATGTGTGGAATCAGTCAAAAGGTTTAACAATTTCTAACAACCTGGCCACACTTCAAAGGTTCACAAGATCTACAAAAGCTTACACAAGCTACAAATGCTACAAGTTGGCTGTCTAACACAACACAAAGTTCTCAGACAAAGAGGCGAGCTGCCACCAACAGTCAGCCGCCTGGACTGACAGGCTGGCAACCCTGCGGCGCTCCAATGTTGGTAACTGTAGGAGCTGAGTATGTCTGATTAACTTTGATTCTCTGTACCCTATTTCTGAAGATTTACTTCCCTCTCAACTATCTTGACCAATAAGTGCTTCAGCTGGATTGTATTAAAGGCCGATGTGAAATCTAAAAAGAGAGCTCTAGCTGTAGTTTTTGTCAAGATGCTTCAGAATAAGGTGCATCAGTGTCACCACAGCATCCTCTGTACTGCAGTTATGCTTGTATGCAAATTGTTGACTATCAAGCTTGTTACCCAGCTTGTCACTGAGCTCCTGAACTACAGTTTTTTCCAAAGCCTTCATTACAACAGGAGTCAAGGCAACGGGACGATAATCACTTTGTTGCTGCGGAAATTTCACCTTAGCAACAGATATTATACGTCATTGTCCTCCACATAAGAGGAATACTACCAGCGTTCAATGAGCGCTTGTAAATAGGCTGCTACACAGGCGCTAACTCATCTGCAAAAGTTTTCAATAGGGATGCACCGAATATTTGGTAACCGGATATATTCGGCCGAATATTGCAAAAAAACACACATTTGGTATTCGGTGGAATAAGTTAAAAGCAAGGCCGAATAATAGTGGCGTGTTTTGATAACGCAATCAAACAGCGTGCCTTGACAGGTGGAGTAAAATGTCTGCAGTGTGGCGATCCGTCCATCACTGCACTCGCATTTGCGACTAAAAATAGTTTTGAGCGAGCAAAATAGGCTTAAATCATTCAGCACGCTGTGCGAGCAGCCTACAGATTTCAACCACCAGCAGAAACGAAAGGCGAATCCCATCGGTTGTGGGTTGAACGGGGGTCACAGACACAGACAGTAATGCATTCCTGTCAATTACAGTGGCCATCAGCTTACCGAGTCGGCTCCAATAATATCCTCTTCTTGGCGTGTGGACGTGATGTGTCAGAGGAGAAATGAGCCGTTCACGGCCCACAAACCTCACCGCACTTTAGGGACTGTTCTTTATTTATGAAGGGACTTGTCAGGGGAGGAGGGTGGCTGGTTGATTCTTATTTTATTTATTTATTTTATTTTGATCCCCCCTATGTTCATCACTCATTGATGCTGTTTTTGAAGTATGAATAAGTCAGTAAGTAATTTATTCCATTGAAATATCATTGATGTATTATAGAAAAGTGATTTATCTTTTTATAAATGACAAAAGGCACATCTGTCTCATTTTCGTTGTGGTATCGTGATACTACTCAGAACCATGATATTTTCATTGGTATCGTACGGTGGGTCCCAATTTTGGTACCATGACAACATTAATCTGGAGGGGGTTCATCTGCAAAAACTAATGAAAAACTAAACAACGATATTCGGTATTCGGTACTTGGTATTCGGCCAAGCGCTTAATATTATTTCGGCCACAAATTTTCATTTCAGTGCATCCCTAGTTTTCAGGATATATGCACTAAGATTATCTGGTCCTGTGGCCTTCCTCTGATTTAACCTTTTAAAAATATTTCTCACCTACTCAACAGCAACATCAATCCTATCTAAGTCAAATGGAACAACTGTTTCAGTTATTTTAACAACAAGAACTGAATTGTTACCTTTTTCAAACCTAGCAAAGAACCCATTCAGTTGGTTTGCAAACTCTACCTCATTTTCTACCGCCAGAGCTTTTTGGGTGGTTGACAGCCCAATCATAGCTGTCATTGTGTCCCATAACTGTTTGCTACTTTTACTTCTATAAGCCTCCTCTAATTTGAGCCTATGTTTCCTCTTTGCCTCCCATAGTTTACTTTTTAGACATGTTTCAGTTCTCCAGTGTCCTTATTTTTGAAGGCAATCCTCCTCAAATTTATAATGTGTTTAACATCCTTTGTTATGAACGTCTTGTTGTTTGGTTATATTTTTATCTCCTTAGTTGGTATCACTGACTGTACACAAAAGTCTGTTACAGTTGTTGTTTCATCCAGGGAGTCATGATGAAACTCCTCCCACATAGTACAGTCAAATGATGCTTTCCGTTTTTCAGTATTATCAGATGACCACACTTTGATTACTTTTTTCTCTGGTTTAGAGCACTTCAATTTAGTTTTATAAGTAGGTATAAGGTGAATCACATTATGATCTGAGGTGGCTATTGGTGGTCTTATTCTTGACACATATGCACCCTCCATATTTACAAAGCATTTGTCCGAGAGTTTATTCTTCCTAGTTTCACCCTTCACATATTGTTTGAATCCTGGCATTATTAAGTATGGCATTGTTCTGGCCTCTAGCACTACTGTAAGAAACCTCTGAGTAATATTTGACAAAGATTTGTCTTTTAATTCCCATTTAAAACAAACCTCACGGACGCCAAAATTAGGCCTATCCTGACCCGAAAAGATGCAGAAAAATTGGTCCACGCTTTTGTTACCTCTAGGCTGGATTACTGTAACTCTCTATTATCAGATAGCTCTAATAAGTCTTGAAAAACTCTCCAGCTAATTCAGAGTGCAATGGCACGTGTACTAACAGGAACTAAGAAATGAGATCATATTTCTCCTGTTATAGCTTCTCTGCACTGGCTCCCTGTAAAATCCAGAATTGAATCCAAGATCATCTGAGACCAGCCACCCGGACAACTGCTGCAACAATCGGTTTGCATAACCAAAGAATTTCTGCACAAGGGTCAGAAACCGTCTCAGCGAAACTCATCTTTATGCTCGTCGTCCTCATCGGGGTCTCGACCTGACTGCAGTTCGTTGTCGTAACCGACTTGAGTGGGCAAATGCTCACATTTGATGGCGTCTGGCACGTTGGAGAGGTGTTCTTTTCACGGATGAATCCCGGTTTTCACTGTTCAGGGCAGATGGCAGACAGCGTGTGTGGCGTCGTGTGGGTGAGCGGTTTGCTGATGTCAACGTTGTGGATCGAGTGGCCCATGGTGGCGGTGGGGTTATGGTATGGGCAGGCGTATGTTATGGACAACAAACACAGGTGCATTTTATTGATGGCATTTTGAATGCACAGAGATACCGTGACGAGATCCTGAGGCCCATTGTTGTGCCATTCATCCACGACCATCACCTCATGTTGCAGCATGATAATGCACGGCCCCATGTTGCAAGGATCTGTACACAATTCCTGGAAGCTGAAAACATCCCAGTTCTTGTATGGCCAGCATACTCACCGGACATGTCACCCACTGAGCATGTTTGGGATGCTCTGGATCGGCGTATACGACAGCATGTTCCAGTTCCTGCCAATATCCAGCAACTTTGCACAGCCATTGAAGAGGAGTGGACCAACATTCCACAGGCTACAATCAACAACCTGATCATCTCTATGCGAAGGAGATGTGTTGCACTGTGTGAGGCAAATGGTGGTCACACCAGATACTGACTGGTTTTCTGACCCCCCAGACCTCCCCAATAAAGCAAAACTGCACATTTCAGAGTGGCCTTTTATTGTGGCCAGCCTAAGGCACACCTGTGCAATAATCATGCTGTCTAATCAGCATCTTGATATGCCACACCTGTGAGGTGGGATGGATTATCTCAGCAAAGGAGAAGTGCTCACTAACACAGATTTAGACAGATTTGTGAACAATATTTGTGAGAAATGGTCTTTTGTGTATATAGAAAATGTTTTAGATCTTTGAGTTCAGCTCCTGAAAAATGGGAGCAAAAACAAAAGTGTTGCATTTATATTTTTGTTTAGTGTATATTGAATCGCTTGCTAGCTAGTTTCATGCTAGGAAGAAACCCGCTCCTTCGTAATAAGAACTTGTGCTCACTATTGCTTTGTACATATTTTTTTTTTTCATCTTTATTGCTACACTAGAAAGAGCAGGGTCAGGGAGGAGACAGTGGACCAGAGGCCAGCAAGGATGATCATGCAGGGTCTTCACAGGTGAGGAGAGATTATAACTGGCTGAGAAAAAATATCTATAGCATAAAACTGACTATGCGATTAATTTCCACAGCCATGTCAAAAGGCATTTGGGGAGCTTTGTAAATGTCAAAAATGAAATGAAATGGCCTAGGTCTAGGCACTATTAGACTTGCATTCTAGGCACTATTAGACTTGCATAGTCTAAAAATATATCATGAAATGCTCTTTAGACTACAATACAACAGAAAATATAATATTATTCCCAAAGTAATATTTTAGTTAGATCTTAATCATAATATATTCTACCATTTCAACCATGAATTTTCCTTTAAATCCAAAATGTGTCTTACGTCTACAAAGTAATAGGCTATGTGCCACATAGGCAAGTCCTAGTTTCTGGTTTTAACTAGTTCAGTCACTCTGAGCTGAATGCAGGTTCACTTGTGAAGGTCCTGCAAGTCAGGGAGGGTGGCTTTGAATGTATGTAGGTACTGCCCATCTCCAGAATGCTACCCCTAAACCCACCAGAATGCAGGAAATCACATCTACCACATCCAAAATTTTCTGAGAGAGGACCCCCAGACCCCCACTATACCACCATTGTCTCTCTCTGTATGGTATTTGTATGTAAGGTTTTAGGCCCTATCCATCTCCAGCAGGCGCCCTAAAAATCTGTTAGGATGCGGGGGATCAGGATCGCATCTAACAAATCAGTTGACAAACAAAAATTTTATGTGTTGGCTTAAACAATGAAATTGTGCTCGGCCTCGCTGAATCTCACTCCAAGGTTTTTTGAAAAGTTGGCAACCCTGGTTGAAGTAGAGTAGAGCAGGGCAGAGAGATGGAAGCAAAATATATTAAACCCGGTGTTAATACAGCAGAACTGGAGAGAGGGTTGAAAAATAAATGGAGGTGGGCATGTTTCGAGGAGGAGGACGCTGAGGGCCGACCATTGAACTGGGTGCAGGGTGCAAATACAGTGAAGAATCAGCAAAACTGAGGTAATTGTGGGTCAATGGGTTATATGCACAGCAGCCATCTTTGACAAAATTATAGATGGACCTCTTCTGAGGACGATTGACAAAGATTGCCGCTGTGCAAAAGATGTACATTGTGTCATACGGATTACTGTTAATTTATCATGTTGATCTGTTCTGTACAACATCTATTGCACGCCTGTCTGTCCTGGAAGAGGGATCCCTCCTCAGTTCCTCTTCTTGAGGTTTCTACCATTTTTTTTCCTCCGTTAAAGGTTTTTCAAGTTTTTCCTTATCCGCTGCGAGGGTCCTAAGGACAGAGGGATGTCCTGTAAAGCCCTCTGAGGCAAACTGTGATTTGTGATATTGGGCTTTATAAATAAAATTGATTGATTAAGTCCATTTTACACTGGTTCATATTGCTGGGGCCTCAGGATGTTGTTGCTGCAACGTGTGGACACAGTCTGCAATAGTGGCTGCTGCTCGCTTCGCATTGCCACTTGGCGGTGCGTAAACAACAAAAAGCAGCACTCACCCAAATTCTCTGGGCAAGTAGAATGGTCTTAGTGTCAGGTGCAAGATTTCAATGTCTTTGTCACAAATCCTGCCTTTCACGGTGTACTGATGGCACCACCGACCATTAATTAGGATGCAGATCCCGCCCCCTTTGCTCTTACAGGTGCTGGTGTCTCTGTCTGCTCTCACCAAAGTGAAGCTGTCAATTTCACAGGCCGAATCTGACACCGAGGAATTTAACCAGCTCTCAGTAAAGCACAGCAATTATGCCTCCCAAAATTCTGAACAATATCTCGTATAGGCGCGGATCTCGTCCATTTTGTTGTTAACTGATGGCAGGTTTGCGAGGATCACAGATGGAAGTGGTGGCCTTGTTTGCCTTGAGCGCAGGCATCTCCACACACCTCCTCTCTTTCCTCGTTTCCTCCGCCGCCGGAGTCCTCTTGTCAGCTTCGGGGGAATGCTGTCTAGGAGCCCTGTTGTGAGGCACAGGCCCTGATCCCGTGCAGTCCCCTGATAGCGTCTTAGTTCCAGCAGTGTTTCTCTGCTGTATACAAGCACAGAGCCAGCAGGTGTAACACTGGTCTCTGCAGCCACCCAGCAGTTCATGTCCACACGTGGATCCATATCCCAGCGTGTTTGTTGCACTTGCAACCACTGTGGTTGCAAGTGCAACAAACACGCACATAACACGAAAACAAACGAGTGCATAAACATTGCCCCTGTGCTTACTTTAGAAGAGACTACATTAAACGTTACAAACAAACATACATTAAACAAAGAGAAACAAACGCCTCGAAGCGCATAGTGTACAGTGCATTGACAGTTTTGAGTCTCTGGCTGTGGTGCAAGAGACGGCACCCCTGAGGACTTCATATTCTGATTTCAGAGCTTTTGTAGGTAATGTCAAAGAAACAAACCTGTTACAGCCTACCTCATCCTCATCTTTGCTAGTCCTGAACTGTCCATGACATCCACTAGTTAGGTCCCGCAGCACACAAATAACAATGATTTAGTTGTATCATCAGATCTGCGGCACAACGTTTTTGGGGCAGAGAGAAGCAGACCTGTCATTTGATTACCACATGGTAGTGACTTGGGTCAGGTTATAAGGATGCTGCTGCACAGATTCGGTAAAACCAAATATGCAGTGAGGGTGAACTGGAAATGTCTTGTGGAGGCTTCTGTCTGCAACTTCTCCAGGTCATTTTTCTAGAATAACTTTTCCTACATCCCAGGCAGATAGTTGATAGTAGAGGTTGACATCCAGAGTGGATATTATATATGCATTGGAGCTCTGATTCTCATCCTGAGCCTGATTGGGCCTGACCCAGACCCACCAGGTTCAGGCTGGGCTGGGCTATAATTTCTTATTATTGCCCCTGGGCCTGAATCAGATTGGGGTCCCGCCAAAAAAAAATTTTTGGAGTCTGCAAGAGAGGGGGATGGAGAGAGAGAGAGAGAGAGGCTGCAAGGCAGGTATTTACACTAAAAAACCTGATTATTGAAGTCTGGCTTTGAAGAGAGAGTAGATGAGTTCCACTTTCAGTTCAGTTTTAAATAGAATGTTTTTTTTTTTTAGCAAAGAGCCATGTGTTTATGAAGTACTGAGCATTTGACTGGATAAATGAGACCTGGATTATAATGCGCCGGTTATATGAGAGTTTGTAAATGGATGTTTTGATATAATTTTGCTGTTAAAAATTCAATTTCAACATTCAGTTAATAAATCAATATGTAAATCAATTTCCATGGAGGTGTGCCAAAAAACAAACTTCTCTTCACAGATTTAAGCTAACAAGGCATGAATAACTGATATATAAATTGTCATTTTGTGTGCGAGGAATTCCTTGAAAAGACTTTACTTTATGGCTGCATTTATAGCACTGGTCCATTCCTCACCAGGAATTACCCTTGTTTCAAAAGATCTTGTTGTGTTATTTAATGGTAAATATAAAGGTAGTACCTTTTCTGCCAATGATTTAAAAATTACCAAATGAATTTATTGTACTTAAGTACTGTCAAATAGTACTGCTTAAGTTCTGCAGATATGATTATGTTGGCTGCAAGACATGATGCTTGATTTTGTCTTCACCAGCCCTGTTGCATTTTTTTTTTTTTTTTACCGGTGCAGGCATTTTTCCTCCATACTCTTCACCTTGTGGAGTCAGCTCCGTTCGAAGTGCAGCCTGGCAGATAATGGCTGTTGTGTTTAGGAGTAGATCTGTCTAAAGTACATAACATGAATAATTGATCTCCCACCCAAGATTGCACTGGAAAGCTATTGGAGGACAAACAGTTTACTCAGTTGAAGACACACGTAAGGGGGGTCCTTGTCGTTGTAACACTGCATATTTAGTGAATGTACCATGTTTTATTGATGCAGATGTCCTTGCCTGACTTGCTTTAGGAGACACCAACCTGACAAAATCTTCCCCATGCTTCATTTCACCACTAAGAGGCAATCACACTGGCATGCAAGAAATTATCTGCACTCTCATGTAGTCCCATATCCCTGTCTGCCTTTGTTGTTTTCCTCAGTACTTCACATAGCCCACAGAGTACTTTCTGTTTAGTTTTGTGCGATGTTTTTAAGAAACACTTGAGCTGGCTGTTTGTGAAGGTCAATAGAGTAGGTGTAGTGTTGGGGACAAGATGTCAGTGGACACTCCCCACCTACCGTTGTCTTGTGGCCTCATTTACATCTAGCTCAGGCTTTACAGATTGACACTATGGCCCGGTGAGAAGTTTTCTGCTGACTACATCAAAAACTTCTACTTGGCCCTTCTGACACATTAGCCATAAGCCATGCTTATTCAAGGATATAATGTGCACAGCACAGACATGAGTGGGGCCATGCTAGGATGGAGGCTTTTAGATCAATGTGCCTCCCTTGAGAGCTGCTGACTTTTTGCACTAACAATAGTATGACAACAGTGATTTTGTTACAAAGGGGGTCTTAACACATCAGCTTTCTGCCAAGTACAATTAAAGAAAAGAAATCCAAGCTGTTTCAGGACACGGAAGCAAATGGGTAGCCTAGTTAAATGCCTCCTGTTCTTTGTTTGAAGCATAATGTTTCAGACTTTGAAGGTGTCATAATAATGTATCTCATAGAGCAGATATGCTCCTATTTTCTGTTTTATGTATATACCTATAGTGATTGTGTGTTGGGTTCTGAGTGCTGGCAAAAGAGGTGAGCTACACTTAGTACTGCGTCCTGTACACCCTGTGTAGACGCAGATGGAGCCTGAAGCTGCTGCAGCTCTGCTAACCTACACATACACATAACAATTCCTTCATTGTATTTATGTCATGCTCATATGAGTGTGAGGACCACACATTACATAAATAAATACAAGTAAATAGGGTAGCTTTATAACCTTCAGATTTCTCAACCACTGAGTTGTTCAATTAATGATTTACTATATTTGCCAGCTCTACTATATCTTACACATAATCAGTTGTAGGTTAACTATGTATTATATTTGTCATAAACCATAGTTTTAGTGTTCACTCTAACTCTTATTATTATTATTAAGTATTATTAATTTCAACTTTTTCAACAAAACCAAGCCAAGTGTCTATATTTACAACATGATATCGGCTGTGATTTGATCAGATGCTGGACAAGCTGCGCGACCGATGGATCAACACTGGTCTCTGGGAGAAGCTGGAACATCAGAAAACTGTGATCACAGAGCCCCGTGGTGGTGGCAAGGGGGATTTTGACAAACTTCTTCAGATATATTACGATGCCATCAAATACTGTGAGGAAAGAGGTGAGACTGGTTAACATCACAGTGACCTTTGGTAACAGCTGATGGTTTTGCTATATCTCTATGAAGCAGCTTGATATCTGTGAATTGGTGTGGTAATACATTAATTTGATCTAGTCTATTGCTTGTGCAGTGACATAATCTTAGTTTACAAGTGAATAGTTTTAGTAGTTGTTCAGAGTTATGCTTCATATTACTTGTCTTTTACAGTGTTGATGTATACTGTATGTAACTGTTTTAGATGGTGCACTACTGATCGCTGTCTGTAGGGGTAAAGTGAGCGAGGGACTAGACTTCACTGATGACAATGCCAGGGCAGTCATCACCATTGGAATTCCCTTCCCAAACATCAAAGACCTTCAGGTAAGCGGAGTCACAATAGTCTGCAGATATTCTGCAGGCTTTGACAGTTGTGCATGCTGAGGATCCCAAACCCCGGGACACAGAAAACATTCTGATTTGGCAAAAAGAAAAAATGTGTGTATATACATATACACACATACATACATATACACATATACATACATACATAGATACATATATATATACAGACCGATAAGTTTCATTAATTGTGACAATAAAATATTAACCAAATTGATAAGCGATAGATTAACAAAGGTCTTACTAGATATGATTCACATAAATCAAACAGGGTATATTAAAAACAGGCATTTGCAAACGAATACAAGAACATGTGTTAGTATTATACAATATGCCAAAAAGCATAAGTGTAATGGGGAAGACTTTCATGGGAACATTGTAATGGGGAAGGCTTTAGGACCCGGGAGAAGATTTTAAAGGTAACACGGAAGTGAGGCTCTCTCTGTTTCCCTTCCGAAGTCCAGTGAGCAGCTCAGGTGTGCAGTGGGTGCAGACACGAGGGACACCAAACATTTAGCTCAGAAAGCAGCGGTTGAAAGACGGTTGGTTGCCCTATAGGCAGAGCATGCTGTTATGACGCTTCCAGGCATCTGCTAACACCTTAGAAGCAAGGTGTGAACCTTGAGTGGCGATTGTTATATATTGTGCAGCACAACAGTAAGCACACTGTTGGTCTGGTTGCAGGGTGAATGACTTAAAGGTGTCTTCAAGTGAAATTATGACTTGTCACTGTTTTTTCCCATGTTGATAACTAGTGGGCCTGTTTTGTCGAATTTATATTCTTTATTTTATTTTGCTTTTAGATATTTGTTATTGGGCATCATGCAATATTATTCCCAGGCATTGTGCAATATTTTTACTGGTCTTCCTGTAGCAGCAACTAGCTGTAGGTTATAGGTGGCATATATATTTGTGGATCCTCCTTTTGTGTGTTTATAGTATAAGTAATTGCAGTGCAGCCCAACCTGTCTTTTTGGGTGTGACATTGTGCATGAATTGTGCTTCCTGAAACGCCTGTAGTGGTAATTTGAGTGTGTTGGATCCTGAATAGAAATGATAGCCTTATAGCTTACTGGTATATTACCTGCTACCGCTAACAGGTTATTGTCAGTGCCTCTATTTGCACAGTCTTATTGGTTACTGTGTAATTAATTGCCCATTGACTGCCATCGGCTCAATAGTTTTATAGTTAATGATTTGTGAATAAATTGTTTTATACTTTTTGAGCTGTCTGCCTCCTGTCCTGGTTATTCTGGACACTTACCTGTCTCGTGGTGAACCAGATAAGAGTAAGAGCTATATCAACCTATAGCTGCCGCTTTAAAGCACTACATAATGTTGATTTATCAGTGATAGCTGTAGATGCTGAAAAAGCATTTGATCGTCTGGAGTGGCCTTTCTTATTCAAAGTCTTAGAAAAATGTAATCTCCCTTATAGGGGAACAACGCCCACATCCAGAGTGTCCAGATGGTGTCTCCACAGTCCTAAAAAGTCCGAGAGGCATAGTCAATCATCAGTAATTATCCAAAGTCCAGACATAGAAGGAACAAAAAGCCAGAATGTTCAGTGATCTCTCCCAGACCATGGACATGTGCATTGCAAGCAGGGGCGAAAATCCCATTTCATAGTTGGGGTGGACAATAAACAGTAAAATTTTAGAGAATAATTCCAGGGGGGGACAAGGAAAAAAAGTTGTAGCCTGTCTGTTATACAGCATCTTTTACCGCAATTTGATGCTTTAATCTTTTCTCTACCTCTCCAACAGGCAGGCATAGGACCTTTCTCAGCACTGGCTGAGTCCACCTGCACATGTCCAGATTTAAAACAAAATGATTGAAATCAAATTAACGTGTACACATCGACAACAGTCAGGTGCGCCGTGCTGTCCAAGGTGCTGAGTGTGTCTGGAGCAGGGTGGGTCTCTGTCTCCCCGTGCGCAATAGTGTGAATATGCTATTAAACGGAGAAAACATGTCTGTCATTGTTTAATAGCAGCAAAACAATAAGGCTTCATTCATCAAAGACAGAAACTCGATCTCTCTCCTTCTCTCCCTCTTTTTCATCTGGCTCAGGTGTGTGGAATGGATCCTTCATCTCTGGCTGGCTGCAGGAGCAAACCGTTTTGTTTGTTTGTTTGTTTTTTTTCATTTTTTTACTGGCAGTTAGATAAACATTTCCTGCAATTCAGCTGGTGAACTGGTTTATAAACAGTGTGCTGTGAGATCTGCTGCTGCGCACCTCAAAACCGTGCGTAATAGTCGTCCGTAATGGCCGCTCCTCGTCAGTTAAACTGTCTTTCATGTTTGTCTCACTGACAGGAGGAGAGCCTACAGATATTAACTACAAGCTGCTCCGCCACTGACTGCTCTTGTCCTGTCCTCTCCCTCTTCTTTCTCTCCTGTCCTCTCTGACTATCACTAAACTCTGGCTTTTGAACAATGCAGGAGAAATGTTGCAGACAGTTTATATTATCATGTTGTGTTGTAACTTGTGTAAGTTAAACCGTATCTGTGTGAGTGAACATCTTACCCCGCTATGCGCGATGCGGGCAGCCAGGTCCAGCCACACTCTGCTACTGCTGGCAAGTACTAACCGCCCGTTGGAAAGAGTGTGGGATATACCACTACTAGGAATGGGAGGGGGAGACTAAATCTTTTAAGATTTAAATAGCACATTTTTGCGCGATTATAATGAGCACCGCTTACATTGTGCTTTTAATAAATACTACTGCATTGTTCAAAAATTATTAATTGTGTCTCAAATTATTCTAGGGGGGTACAGCTTTATTGAAGGGGGAGTCATGTCCCCCCTGCCCCTCCCAGGATTTCCGCCCCTGATTGCAAGCATTTTTTTTGGCTGCTATTAGGCCTGCCAAGTATATACGTTTCTCTGTAACTGAGAGATTTAACGCAGAATCATCATTCAGTAGGTGCACCCTGGGAGAACAAGGAATTGTCTTTCCAATAATGTTAGACATGGAGGTACTGATTTTTTGCCAAAATGATATTATTAATCTGCATTGCCAAAACGTGATAGAATGATCCTATATGCTTGTGTGAACAGAAACCACAAAATGAAGAAGTGTTTTTATTCATTGCATGTTGTTTTTTTGGTGTTAAATAAATTCGGTGTAGAAAATTAAAATGGATGAGCTGATGGTTTAGGTTTTTAGAAGCCAGTTTTATGTTGGTAAAAATGTGGTTCCAGGGTATTTCAATTGAATTTAAATCTTTTTGCCAATTGTTCTGGAGCACAAGAGGCTTATATGATGACTCAGGAAGAAATTTATACAAGGATGAAGCTAAACGCTAAATGAAGCTGTATATTGCTTGACTATAATGGTGTGAAAGGACAATGTATCAAGTTTTCTGTCCATTGCAGATCTCAGTCTCAGATAAAAGAAAAAAGAATGGCCAGGTAAATTGTATTGTTATTGTAAATCTTGGAATGCATGAAGGCCTTCATCTCCACAGACATCTTTAAATACATGAATTCTTCTGTCTGACCACTCAGGAAAGGTAAAAGGGCGAGAGTCGGATAATAGTGAATGGTTATAAAAGATTGGAGAATTTGGATGCCATTTTTGGGTTGTTTTTAATATTTTCATTGCAGCTCGCCAGCTGACTACCAAATGGGTAATTATGGGACCAAACTGTAATTTAGCTTTCTTAAGAGTGATTGCGGAATAAACTACATCCTGGAGTCTATAGGGGTGCACTAAATGTTCTTCAACAGATCGCCAAGACGTCTGTGCATGAGGATCAAACCAAACAGATAGAGATCTCAAAGTATACGCCAAAGCATATAATTTCAGACTGGGGTGAGATAATTCACCAGCAGTTCTGTCACATTGCAGAGTAGACAGTTTTACTCTCGGTTGTTTCCCTTTCCATATAAATTTTGATATGATAGATTGAAAATTTTCCCAATGCTTTGGTGGAGGAGGCAAAGGAATCACTGAAGAGAAAAAATTAATACGAGGTAAAATATTCATCTTTATAATCAAAGCACGTGCTTGGAATGAAAATATTAGAGTTAGACCACCTCATTAAGTCTGCCTCAATTTTCAAAGTATTTGTAAAAATTGGAATGTATAACAGAATGAAGATTAGGATGAATGTCAATACCTAGATATGTAAAGGTTTTCTAATTGGTATGTTAACGGAACTGAAAAGATTACCAATGCCTGAATTAAGTGGCATCAATGCAGACTAAAACCAATTTATCTTATAACCAGAAAAACTTCCAAATTCATTGAAAAGAGTTAAAATATGAGGTATGGATTCTGAAGTTCTGCTTATATATCGTAAAAGGTCATCAGCTAAGGCTGACACCTTGTGGTGAGTACCGTTAAATGAGATTGAATGAATTTTCGAAGACTGACAAATAGCTTGAATCAGAGGTTCTAATGAAATAATGAATAATTTCGGAGACAGAGGGCAACCCTGGCGAGTAGAACGCTGTATAGGAAACTGAGAAGAACAAAGATGACCTGTGGAAACCATGGCAGAGGGACTGGCATATAGTGTTTTTATCATATTAATGAAATTAGAACCTAGTCCCATATGTTACAATACTGTCCAAAGATATTCCCATTCCAGTTGATCAAAAGCTTTTTCTGCATCTAAAGAAAGAATAGACCAAGAGGAGGAAATATCTTTGGCAGCGTCAATAATATGTAGCAGTCTGCGGATGTTGTCTGAAGCTAACCAGGATTTAACAAAACCTGTTTGATCACTGTGAATAAGAGTTGTCATTAAATGGTCTAGTCTGTTGGAAAGCACTTAAGCATAACGTTTAATATCGGATATAATCAAAGATTAAAAAAAACGGTCGTTAGAGCAAAGAGAGGGATCTCTGCCTTTCTTTAGTAATAGAGATATAATTGCAGAATTTGTATTCTTTGTGAAAGAGCCTTTGTCAACGGCTGCCTGAAACATGGATAGTAAATAACGACCGAGTGTATTCCAAAATGTTAAATAAAATTGTGGTGGGATACCATCCCATCCAGGAGATTTACCTTTCTTCATGTCTTTAAGAGCATTTTCTATTTCATCCAGAGTTAATTTTGAACCCAAGTCTGCAGCATCATCTTCAGAAAGATGAGGTAAAGAAATGTTACTGAGGAATTCTTTACAGTTCTCCTTGTTGAAAGAAAGGTGAGAAGAGTACAGGTTCCTATAAAACAAGCTGAATTCATTATTTATTTGGTGAGGGTCTGTCAATATTTCATCTGTACTAGATCTGAGAGACACTATATCTGTAAATTCCTCATCATTACGCAATTTGAGCGCAAGAAGGTGGCTTGGTCTCGAACCATTAAAGTAATAATTGCGCTTTGTTCTGTGCATTATGAACTCAGCCCTGTGCCTTAATAAAGCAAAAGGTTCTGTTTTAATTAATTTGAGGTCCTGAGCAGTAAAGTCTGAGAACTGTTGTTGCTTGTGCTCTAAAAGAGCTAGTTTATCCTCCAGTTGAGTGATCTTTGCCAATTTAAATTTATTAAGGTAGGAGGAAAATGAGGTGGAAAAATTTTTAATAAATCCTTTAATCGCATCCCAAAGGATACGAGGGTCATCTACTGAGCCACCATTTATTTATATTTAGAAAGTCCTCAAGTTTGGAGCAAAATTCATTACAAAAATCAGAATTGCTGAGCAAACTATTATTGAACCGCCAGCGCTTCCTCTTTTTTATATTATTATCAATAAGACAATGGCTGAAGAACAGAATGATCTTAAATTGTGGCAGGCCAAATTTCTGTCTTAGGAAAATTGAGATATAAAGATTTAGAGGCCAAAATATAGTCTATCCTTGAGTATGTCTTGTGCCTGTTTGGAAAAAAAGTATATTTTTTAATGGTTGGATTAAGAGCACGATATATGTCTATCAGACCCAGATCAGATATAAATTTTTTTAATGCAAGGGTCGCTTGTTTTTATGAACCAACTTCTTGCACGGAGGAACGATCTATAGATGAGTTAACAACTGCATTCATGTCTGCACCAATACTAAATTTATATTCAGTTAGTTCAAGCAATATTTTCACTAAGTTGGGGGAAAAAAGATTCTCGCTGATATATATCACTGTTTTAAGGATGGATACCCTGCCATCCATAGTCCCCACTGAGTCCAAAATATTAAGAGAAAATTTTCTTCTAAGCACTATTAAAGAACCTTTATTTTTAGAGTCTGCTAGTGATGATACAGCCACATAATAATGCTTATTTGCAAATTTAGATATAGTGAAAGATGTAAGATGTGCTTCTTGTATGAATGCAACATCAATGTGTTTCCTATGGAGATAATCTAAGCAGCAAGCTCTCTTATTAGGTGAATTCAAGCCACATACGTTCCAAGACAATACTGAAATCTTAGCCATAATGAGTGTTAGATATCTGAAATGAAATCACAAAAATAGTAGCTATCACATACAGTACAGGCCAAAAGTTTGGACACACCTTCTCATTCAATGCGTTTTCTTTATTTTCATGACTATTTACATTGTAGATTCTCACTGAAGGCATCAAAACTATGAATGAACACGTGGAGTTATGTACTTAACAAAAAAAGGTGAAATAACTGAAAACATGGTTTATATTCTAGTTTCTTCAAAATGGCCACCCTTTGCTCTGATTACTGCTTTGCACACTCTTGGCATTCTCTCCATGAGCTTCAAGAGGTAGTCACCTGAAATGGTTTCCACTTCACAGGTGTGCCTTATCAGGGTTAATTAGTGGAATTTCTTGCTTTATCAATGGGGTTGGGACCATCAGTTGTGTTGTGCAGAAGTCAGGTTAATACACAGCCGACAGTCCTATTGGACAACTGTTAAAATTCATCTTATGGCAAAAACCAATCAGCTAACTAAAGAAAAACCAGTGGCCATCATTACTTTAAGAAATGAAGGTCAGTCAGTCCGGAAAATTGCAAAAACTTTAAATGTGTCCCCAAGTGGAGTCGCAAAAACCATCAAGCGCTACAACCAAACTGGCACACATGAGGACCGACCCAGGAAAGGAAGACCAAGAGTCACCTCTGCTTCTGAGGATAAGTTCATCCGAGTCACCAGCCTCAGAAATCGCAAGTTAACAGCAGCTCAGATCAGAGACCAGATGAATGCTACACAGAGTTCTAGCAGCAGACCCATCTCTAGAACAACTGTTAAGAGGAGACTGCGCCAATCAGGCCTTCATGGTCAAATAGCTGCTAGGAAACCACTGCTAAGGAGAGGCAACAAGCAGAAGAGATTTGTTTGGGCCAAGAAACACAAGGAATGGACATTAGACCAGTGGAAATCTGTGCTTTGGTCTGATGAGTCCAAATTTGAGATCTTTGGTTCCAACCACCGTGTCTTTGTGAGACGCAGAAAAGGTGAACGGATGGATTCCACATGCCTGGTTCCCACTGTGAAGCATGGAGGAGGAGGTGTGATGGTGTGGGGGTGTTTTGCTGGTGACACTGTTGGGGATTTATTCAAAATTGAAGGCACACTGAACCAGCATGGCTACCACAGCATCCTGCAGCGACGTGCCATCCCATCCGGTTTGCGTTTAGTTGGACCATCATTTATTTTTCAACAGGACAATGACCCCAAACACACCTCCAGGCTGTGTAAGGGCTATTTGACCAAGAAGGAGAGTGATGGAGTGCTGCGGCAAATGACCTGGCCTCCACAGTCACCGGACCTGAACCCAATCGAGATGGTTTGGGGTGAGCTGGACCGCAGAGTGAAGGCAAAGGGGCCAACAAGTGCTAAACACCTCTGGGAACTCCTTCAAGACTGTTGGAAAACCATTTCAGGTGACTACCTCTTGAAGCTCATGGAGAGAATGCCAAGAGTGTGCAAAGCAGTAATCAGAGCAAAGGGTGGCTATTTTGAAGAAACTAGAATATAAAACATGTTTTCAGTTATTTCACCTTTTTTTGTTAAGTACATAACTCCACATGTGTTCATTCATAGTTTTGATGCCTTCAGTGAGAATCTACAATGTAAATAGTCATGAAAATAAAGAAAACGCATTGAATGAGAAGGTGTGTCCAAACTTTTGGCCTGTACTGTAAATATTAACGTGTGTGCCTGTGAACGTGACTGCCTCTCCTGTAGTGTGTGGAGTTTGTTGACATCACGCCCACAAGCTATCCTGGTGCGTGCAGCCGGCGTGCAGCAGTGACCAACACAGACGCTGAAGAAGAGCATGAGCTCGACCAAGAACAGTCTGAGTTGGTGGCGAAAAAAACGCAACGTATATTATTACATGGCAATACTTTGGATTCAGGTACGCCGACGTTGACGTGATGTGATGTGTAAAAGTTTAAAAGTTAAACTCAGCACGTCCCGCGGCAACACGACCAATCTATATCAACACTTGAGACAGCACAGCACAGGGAAAAGTAGGAAGAGTGCATGCGAGAGAAAGCCGAGCCGTGTAACGTTAAAGACAAAGAGACAGCTGAAAGCCGCCAGAGCCTCATAAAACAACATCCAAGCACAGTTGAGCAAACATTTGTAAGTGTCACAGGGAAATCATGGACTCCATAACAAATGAAAAATTGCGCAATTTTGCTCGGTTTCGGCCCACTTGACATGCTGCTGTGTTGTGCTATGGCGTGCTGGAATTTGTTATTAATTACGTTGTATATATAAATATTTGTTATGTAATTATATTGTAATCGCAATTGCAATCGCAAATCGCGATATTGTCCACCATAATCGCAATCGCACATTTTTATCAAATTGTGCAGCACTACTTCAAACTGACCACACGCACATCTAAATGTGAAGTAAGGGATAATGTATAGTGAGCTGGTGACAGTTGAAAAATAACTCCCCACGGAGGGGTTCCACTCCCCTGAAGGGAGTTATTTTTCAACTGTCACCAGCTCACTATACATTATCCCGCTTAGAACATGGCTTACTACTTACTTCTTCTAGTTGTCTATGCCGGTTTGCTCCTGACGGCCCTGCGATTTTCTCTTCCTTCCTTTGTTTTTTTTTTTTTTTTTTAGCTGGGGACATGTCATTTTTTGGTCAAACATCAAGCGTTTTGCCCTCTCCAAAAATGTTAAAAGTGATGTCCTGAAAATCCTGCATTAAGCCATTCAGATCCTATTTGGCCTGTGTGTGGACTAACATTAACTGATTTTGATGCTCCTCAGTCTAAGGCCGTTGCTATGGCGTTCCTAGCAACAGAGCAGCAGAGCAGTGGTGATACCTCAAGAAATAAACACCGCAGAATTTTGTTGATTAACCAATCATAAACAAGTATTTAAGAGTGCCATATTCTAAGCAAATTTACTCTTCTGTGCTTTGGAAGCTCGTATCTCTGCAACGGATTGGTCGATTTGAGTGATTGACACTTTATTCGATTCGATAGAGCCAATAGAATGACGCTATACCCACCAATACGAGATTGACAGCACTGTAAGCCAATCAGAGTCAGCAGAATGCCGTTGTGGGGGACGTGCCGGCTGCTGAATGCGGTCATTGTTATGCTCCCCCCCGGGTCCTAAAGCCCATCATGTTTGCCCAGATTTATTTGAATGCAGCACAACATGTCGGTCTGCTGGAACGTACCGTGTGGCCGAATTAAAGTTTCATGGCAAAACAACAACAGGAAGAGAAATTTCACAACTATGGCTCGGCGAAACGATTTCTGTTGTTGTTGTTGTTCTTTGGCCTCTATCACTCTGATGCTTTGGTGTAGAGTGCTTTGGCACATGTGTGTAGAAAGAGCAGTGTCTCTGCTTTCATTTGAGATGAATGATGTGTGTTTTGCATAACGTGGTGTTGTGGTAGAGCCTGAAATATGAAGAGTGGGTCAGGATATCGGTGCTGTATGGAGTTGGATTTGTTGTTATTTATTTAGTTGTTGTTTGAGCTGTGTTTGGGCATGTAAAAAGGGTTTATACAGCCTTGTAGCCTAGGTTCTGCTGTTTAATTTGATGTGCAGCATATTCTTCGTGATTAGTGCATTGTTTCACACTGTTTGCAAAGTCATTCTCAAAGTCCCCCAGTTTGTGGACTTTCGGGTTTAACAGGTTTTAACCAACAATATGGGCAACCCAATAATAGAAGACGAATGCTCATTCTTTGTCAAAATACGTTAAAATCACGTGGAATTGTTCAAAATTTTCCCGGGGGAGAAACCCCCGAACCCCCAGGTAAAGAATTGTTCCCACTTCAGGGCTAAAGCCCCATATGTGTTCAACTCCTAGTAATGCCCCTGGTTACAATCCAAATGATTGCTTTGTTTTTAAGTTTATAAAGTGAGAGAGATACAGATACTGAGCTTGTATGTTTGTGATGTGTGTTATTGTAAGTCTGTTTTGTATTGTTTTCTATTCTATTCGTTGTTTTTGTTTTTCATTTGTTTTTATACTTTTGTTTTTTCTTTTTATGCTAAGATGGTGTGTCTTAGTCTTGTTATGATGAAAAGTTATTATATATTGGAAATCAAAATAAAATCTTATTTTTTTTTTTTTTTTTTTAAAAAAAAGGGAGAAAAAGACAAATAAACAGAATAAAACTTAATTTGCAAAACTTGTGTTTTTGCTCCAATTTCTTTTAAGTTAAAGATTTATGATTTTTTTTTTTTTTTTTTTTTTGCCACCAAAAGAATTATTCCTCCTTTTGGTGGCAAATTGGTTAAAACTGGTGTTAGTGAGGACTTCTCCTTTTCTAGGCTAACCATCTACCTGACAATAGGTGTGGCATATCAAGATGCTCCAACTTCCTCGCCTGTTTTTCTGAAGCGTCTACAGCAAGTGAGCTAAACAGTTTCTATGGTTGTTTTGAGGCCATTAGTAGTGGACCTCTGCATCTCTCGCCCTTTCTGGGCACGTCCTCAAACTGTGCTGACCGACTTATTGGTTTCACAATGATATTCAACTGCTCACTGACTTAGTCTGTCATACCCAGGTCAGTGGGTCCAGTCGCAGTGTCCGAATATACGGAACTGCGAGCAGACCTCCACGGGCTGATCATGCAAAGGTAGCCTGGGAGGAGGTCACCACAATTGTAAATCAATGTTGCGTTTCTCTCGTGCGCGCATGCTCTCTCTTTCTCTCTCGCAGTCTCACTCTGTTTCTTTTCTTTTGACTTTTCTAAGATGACAGTTGCTGAATATATACTCCCTATCTGATGCTGTGGCTGTTTGTGGTTGGCTGAGAGGGATGTGAACTTATTAGTTTGCAGCTGTTTAATCAAATCAGGTTGGGTTTCCATTACGCGTGCCAAACGTGCCAAACGGTGCCAGTCCCCTTTGATTTGACATCAGATGTGAGGGGACAGTCGATATAGAGATACATTTATGTGCTGATTGCAGATAGTTGCATTGAATGGTGTTTTTTGGGTATTTATTGCATTGTTAATGTGCCTGACATTCTGGAAATCTGCCTGTGAGGTTTTGGTGACGTGTGCGCAATGTCCGCTGGTCAGCCAAGCTTCGGCTTACACCGGCTGTGCTCCCCCTGCGCTGACAGTAGACCTGGTTTCAGCTGGTCTTTTAGCGCACCTTCGGCGAAGCCTTTTGGCACGAAACTGTCACTGCTCCAAGCTGGATCTGTCGACACCTCCCCCTGCTGCGCCGCCACACCCATCTCAGCGCACCTCGGTCTGCCAAACTACCAAACTAAGCGCGCCTCGGGTTGCGCTGCTCGAAACTAGCTCTGTGCGGGGTTCGCCACCCTGCGCTGCACCGGGAAACTAGAGCCCTTTGACTTATTTCCACCCAGCCGACAGTGGGACTTATACAGTGGTGGAAAAAAGTTTTCGGACACCCTTAAAATTTTACACAATCTCAAATATTATCATGAAATATTTGTGGAAAAATCTTTTTTGTGTTTCAAAAGGTGTGGCTGCATTAGACAGATACAAACAAATACAAATTATATTTTTTTGTTTATTGTTTACAAGAAAAACTAACAAAACTAAATTCTTGACAGTTTCAATATGTCAGTTCTCAACATTGTCGGTATCAAAGTCAACAGGTAACAGAGAATGTGTTCAAAACTGAACAAAAAATAAATAAACCATCACATCATCAAATTAATATTTAGTAGTCCTGCCATTGGCACGTAGTAGAGCTCTAATCCTGGCTGGCATGTTCCCCATGAGCCTTTCACACTGTTGAGGGGTAATCTTGTCCCATTCTTCTTGAATTACTGCTTTTAATTCTTCTAAATTCTTTGGTTTATGCTTTGAAACAGACCTTTTGATAATCCACCACAGATTTTCAATGGGGCTCATGTCCGGGGATTGAGCTGGCCACTCTAAGACCTGGATACTGTGCTCCTGCAGCCAAGTTCTACTGGCCTTGGATGTGTGGCAAGGGGCATTATCTTGTTGAAACATCCGGTTTTTACCTCGACGGAACAGTGCACACGCAGAAGGGAGCATGTGGGTTTCGAGAATGGTACAATACTTGGTAGAGTTCAATGTGCCATCACAGACAGTGAGATGACCAACACCAGCAGCACTCATGGATCCCCAAACCATGATACTGCCCCCACCATACTTGACAGTAGGTACTGTACATGCTGGAGATAATGCTTCGCCTGGCCTTCTGTGTAACCTCACATTAGTAGGAGGAAGATAAAGCTGGAAACTGGACTCATCTGACCACAAAATCTTCTTCCAATTCCTGGCTGTCCAGTTCTTGTGCGCCTGGGCCCAACGACGCCGGGCTAACCTCTGTCTCTCATTGATCAGGGGCTTCTTGATAGCCTTGTAGGACCTTAAGCCATGATCTAAAAGTCGGCCACGTACAGTGCAGATGGAACACTGGACACCAGTTTGGTTTGACCACTGCTGCTGAAGCTCCTGTGATGTCATTCGGCGGTTTTGCCTGCACATGCGGATCAGGATGCAGTCATTTCTTGCTGAAGAAACCCTTGGATGCCCAGATCTTGGTTTGTCTTCCAAGCTGTTGGTTCGTCTGTATTTCTGCAGAGTGTATCCAACTGCTGAAGGACTGCATCTGCATTTCCTGGCTATCTGGTGGCAGCTGTACCCTTCCTGGCTGAGAATCTTTATCTTCAGGCGTGTTTCCTGCGTTAGGTTCCTTGTTTTAGCCGTTTTTGTGTCTGAAGAACTTTCAAATGTGCTGGCTTTATGTAGACACGAAGCTTGGCAACAAAAATTGTGTCTTTTAATAAAAAGAACGACCTTCATCACTGGTACCAAAATGACCCAATACTCAAAATTTCTTATGTATTTTTATGGAACCAATCAATTTTAAGTTTTTAATGGCTTTTTTAGGATTTATTTAGTATTTTGGCTGTGACTGTACTAAAAGAAATTGCACTTGAAGACCTAAGAGTGATTCTTAATGCAATATTTCACAAATGCATGGGGTGTCCGAAAACTTTTTTCCACCACTGTATTCATTGTGCCGACAGTGGCTTGGAAAACCGCCCATAACCGTGTCACACGGGGAAGAGGGAAGAGGGAAGGCGGCTGGAGTTCCTCCAACATTTGCGGTTAGATTATCATATTTTTTTATTGACAAAAATATAGGCTGCTTCGGCTGATTTTTTTTTTTTTTATGCGCACATGTGCCCCTAAATATTTTTTACAGTTCGCACACGTATTTTTAGTTGAGTGAAACGCTCGCACTGTCGAGCGCTGGATCTGACAGCCTGAGCACATCGGCACAAAATGCTACGGCGTTCAAGATATTATTTATATCATGAGAAGTCAATACTTTCGGCAGCCTAAATCTTTTATTTAGAAACTATGGCGGGTCAAATTAAACTATGGCGGGCCGCATAAGAAAGGGAGCTACTGTATGTGAGATTGCTTTGCATTGACTGCAGTTCAGCATTTAAAACCATAGTTCTCTCCAGGCCGGTCACAAAGTTAAAGGAGCTGGGTTGAAACACCTCACAGTGCATGTGGGTCCTTGACTTCCTGACAGGTAGACCCCAGGTGGTGAGAGTGGGCAGACACACCTCTTTCACCCTCATCCTTAACACCATTACCCCAGGGCTGTGTTTTGAGTCCCCTCCTATACTCCCTGTGCGCACACTGGGTTGTCCATGGACTCAGGCCAGAATTTTCACTGATTGGTACCACCCAGGCTGGCAAATTCAAGTTTGGTATTTTGAAAAAGTCATGAAACATGAAAACCTTCCCCAGTGGCAGCTTGGTAACAGTTATTAACCTGCAATGACACAAACCGTTAAACCAGAGAATAAAAAAAAATCTTTGTCACTTACGGAGGTATGGTATTTGAGCAGAACATGTCATACATAGAGAAAAAAATGAATTCTACCTCTTTCATTCACCTGTTTAGCCACTGATCATCATCATCACAAACATGTTTCACTGCCATACTAATATCCCTTCTTGAGTATGTGTCGTGAGTCATGCGCTGTTTATTTATTATCATTGTAATTATTATTAAAGTCTACCAGTTTCACAACAAAGTCTACATCCTCCTCCTTCTGACTGAAGCGGATTTGTAGTTTGCACATTTCTATGTTCTTAAGTTTGTTGGTAAGGCTTAGCAGTCTAGAAATTTGTAGGTCCTTATACTTGCAGGCCACAGGTTCCAGGATGACTATTAGTGCTGGGTGTCCCTGCAGCCAGTCTAACATCAGCATATCTGTAAGAATGAGTGGAAAATATTTCTCATCCATTTAAGTGAGTTGCCAAGGTGTCTGGAAATTACCTATACACATTTATACCATTTTATTGGTAGAGCAAGATGGTGAACATGTATTTATTACAAGCATACTGTTGTCATCAGTTGTTCATGCTCAACCATGATTGCATCTCTCAGCATTCATGAATGATGTTTTCCAATACACATCAGACACTTCTATCCGCTTACTGTTTCCCTTTTTGTGAAAGGCTAGGTTCAAGTTAAACCAGCAGTCTTCCCTAAAGTCTTGTTATCAAAACTTTTAGTCTCTGAACAAGACTGGTTCCATCAATGATGTATGCAGAGAGTTCTCAAGAATGTTTGACCACTGATGCTGATTTCTTTACTCTCTTGCAAGAACAGCCTTGTCAGGTTGTCACAATAGGCCATCTGGATTTGAGAATGTGAAAGGTAGTGGACCAAGTGGATGAGCCAGGACATTTTTAATGTGAAAATTCAGTTTTCTTATTTTGTCATGGAACTTGGCTGTTGGTGACTTTTTCTCTAAACGGACACATCTAAGGTTCTGATATGCTTCCTCTCTAGCTCTCTGGTGAGCTTGCTGCAGATTACTATGTCTGGGGAAACAGCAACTCCTGTGGAAAGACTGAAGATATCAGACTGATCTGGACCTATAGGGGTTATTCAGCTTTTAAAGGGATACTACTGATTTCAGCCAGCATTGTATAAAAACAATGTGGGTACTGTGTGTAAATGAAACTAGGCAGTGCTGATCAAATATTAACAAATAATAATAATAATGCATTTTATTTGTATAGCGTTTTTCAAAACACTCAAAGACACTTTACAAAAACAAAAAAACAAACAAAATAAAAACAACATAAGAGCAGTAAAACACAGTTAAGAGCAAGAATCAGGATTGAATGCAAGCCTGACCAGGTGGGTTTTGACCAAAGATTTGAAGGAGTTTCAGTCTGCACAGTTACGGATGTGTTGGGGGAGAGAGTTCCAGAGGGAGGGGGCAGCAGTGGAGAAGGCTTTGTCCCCCCAAGTTTTGTGCTTGGTCCTGTGTGGTAGAGAGAGGAGACTTGCATCAGAGTAGCGGAGATTGCGGGAGGGGGTGTGACGGTGCAACAGGTCAGTGAGGTAAGATGGGGCCTGGTTATTGAGGGCTTTGAAGGTGAGGAGAAGGACTTTGAACTGAATGCGTTGAGGAATTGGGAGCCAGTGGAGGTTCTGGAGGACGGGCCTGATATGGTCACGGGAGCGGGACTGGGTGAGGAGACAGGCAGCAAAGGTCTGGATGTACTGTAGTTTATTGAGGGCTTTAGAAGATGAACCATACAGAATGCTATTGCAGTAGTCGAGTCTGGATGTTGTGATTGCGTGAATCAGAGTTTCTTTAGTGGAGAAGGTGAGTGAGGGGTGGAGCCAAGCTATGTTTTTTAGATGGAAGAAAGCGGTTTTGGTGATATGATTAACATGCGGTTCAAATGAAAGGTTGCTGTCAAAAGTGACTCAGAGATATGGAGATGGAGAAAGTGTAGAATTTACAACATTAAGGCTGAAATTATGGATGGTTTTAGAAAGGGAACAGGGGCCAGTTATGATCATGTCTGATTTGTCACAGTTGAGTTGTAGAAAGTTAGTTTGCATCCAGGATTTTATTTCAGTGAGGCAATTTTCAAGTGTGGAGCCAGGGGAGTAAGTTTGATTTGAGCTTTGGTAGGGACCAAATACTGTTTTAAGCTACTGATCAGATGATCTTGATGACTGTTTCTTTAATCAGCTTCCTGAACTGATGCATTTGGCCTATAGATGATATATAACAGTGTAATAGCTGTAGGCGGATCTATACTTTAAAATATTATCCACTCACCACCTATCATAAAAGGGAAATGATTGATAATATCAAACTACTTGTAGACACTTTTCCGTGTAGCCTACAGCCTATTCTGTGTAGCCTATGTAATATGAACATAATTACGTTGGACTAGTTATTCTGCAGTCACAGACATCAGTTGAATTTCATAAACAAACCAGACGTCCACCAGACGCAATTCAGTGGGCGAGTGAACCTAGTCATTGCTTAAACCTTACCTAGGAGTTTGCAACAGTTATTTCTAACGTTACCAAAACTGATTTATTACTAGCTAAAGGAAACTGTTATGACAACATGACAACACCTTATCTCTGCCTCAGCAAATGTTACGAGACCTATTAGCTAATAGCTAGCTACAGTAGCTAGTGCTAGCTCTCTGACTAGCAACATTACAGTTTACATAGGCATTTAGGATGCAAACTAAATTATTAGCATTGATAAAACTCTGTAGGCCTACAGAAAAATAATAGTTGTTCAACATTTTATTCCCTATTTTCAATAACTTCAGTCTTACTTGCTGCCTAATCAAAAATCCTCACTGTTGTCGATCGATTGTGCTTTGATTCTGAGCTGCAGAGCTCTCGTCTCGAGACACTGACAGGCACGCTGGTCAAGTACTGACGCCAAGTGAGAGAGGGAGGAAAAGTAGGGTGTTGATTGGATAGCTTTCACAAGTTGTGAATGGTAATTCTAAAACAGTGATTTTGCAAAGTAGGCTACAGTTTTCACTCAGCATTATTTTTGATAGAGACAATTCGTGTTTCCGTGGCTTTGGTATGGACATGTCCATAGTGTCCATACGCTATGCAGCTACGCCTATGTGTGGAGCAGATTGCTGTAGTGATGGATTTGGTGGCAAAGTAGATCTGAACATCGTCAGCATAGCAGTGGAAATGGAGGCCATATTGGTGGATGATGTTACCAAGCGGGAGGATGTAAAGGATGAAAAGGAGAGGACCAAGCACAGAACCCTGGGGGATGCCTTGGGAGCGGTGGAAGAGGTGCATTCATTGATATGGATGAATTGCTGTCTGTTGGAGAGATAAGATCTGAACCAGGAGATAGCAGTGCCAGTGATGTTGTAACAGGTTTTAAGACAGGAGAGGAGGGTGGAGTGATTAATCCTGTCAAACTCAGCAGTGAGGTCGAGCATGATGAGGATGTTGAGGTGTCCAGAGTCAGCGGAGAGGAGGAGGAGGTCGTTGGTGACTTTGAGAAGAGCTGTTTCAGTGCTGTGTTGTGACCGGAATCCGGATTGAAATGTCTCAAATAGGTCGTTGGAGGTGAGGTGGGTTTTGAGGTGAGTGGCAACAACGCGCTCCAGGATTTTTGACAGAAAGGGGAGGTTGGAGATGGGCCAGAAGTTGGCCATGATGTTGGGATTGAGTCCGGGTTTTTTGAGGATGGGGGTGACAGCGGCGAGTTTCAGAGGATCTGGGACTAAGCCGGAGCTGAGGGAGGCATTGATAATTCTGGAGAGTGGGGAGATAGAAGGGAGATAGGACTTTACAAGTGAGGAAGGGATTGGATCGTGAACTTATGTAGAGTTACTCATACCTGTAGTGGCTTTTGTGAGGTCCAGAGGGGTCAGTTGGGGGGAAGTGTGACAGTAGCGGAACGGAGGTGGGGGGAAGAACAGGTGGAGGGGTCAGGAATAGGGAGGGGAGGTGGTCAGGTTTCTGTAGATGGTGTTAATTTTTGTTTGGAAGAATGACAAGAATGAGTTGCACTTGTCGACTGTGAAGGATGTGGAGGTGTTGTCAATGGGTTTGAGAAGTTTGTTTATTGTGGAGAAAAGAGTTTTGGGGTTGTTGGAGCCAGAGTGTATGAGATGAGAGTAGTAGTTGGACCGGGCTGCATTGAGGGCGTTCTTGTAGTGTAGCAGGTGGTCTGTGTAGCCAGCTGACGCTTTTGGGATTTCATGGCATGGAGCTCAGGGGTGTACCAGGGGGCAGAGTGAGTGAAGGAGACGGTTTTAGTTTTGATGGGGGGGGGGGGGGGCTGATTTAGGCAGGAGGAGAGGGTGGTGTTGTATTAGTGGACAAGGTCAGTGGGGTCGTCGGAGAATGGGGGAGGGGAGGTAGATATTACGCCGGTCAGTGAGGCTGAGAGAGCTGAGGGAGTGATGGATTTGAGATTTCTGAAGGATGTTGTGCGTTTTACTTTTTTTTTTTCTCTTTAAGATATTTTTTGGGCATTTTGCCCTTAATGAACAGGACAGCCAAGTGTGAAAGGGGGAGCGAGAGAGAGGGGAAGACATGCAGCAAAGGGCCACAGGCTGGACTCGAATCCGGGCCACTGCGGCAACAGCCTTGTACATGGGGCACTTGCTCTATCCACTAAGCCACCAACGCCCCGTGCATTTTTCTTTAGGAGTGGGTATGGGGATATTAATGTCCATAGTGATTGATAGATGATGGCAGAGACCAGGGGAGTCGGAGCAGAGAGTTTGAAGACAAGAAGTTAAAATGAGTTAACTGCAAGGATGGAAATGGTGGTTATTTGATGTCCTTCCGATGAATAGCAGCAACACCACCTCCATGGCCTTCAGGGCGAGGTTTGTCAGTGTGAATCCGATGGGTGTGGTCTGATTAAGTGAAAAATAGTCCTGGGATGTGTGCCATGTTTCAGTGATGCAAAGAAAATCCAGGCTATTGTCAGTGATGAATTCATTCAGGATGAGGCTTTTGTTGTTCAGAGATTGTGTGTTGAGTAGAGCCAGTTTCAGATGACGTTGCTTTTGGACGGTTTGAGAGGACTGAGAAATAGTAATGGGTAGTAAATTCTGGGCATGTCTGTGAGCAAAGTGAGGCTTGATTGAGTAGGGTCTTTCACTGATGATTATAGGAATGTTTGTGGGAGGGAGAACATAATCGGTGGAAACATATTGTGAAGGGCTGGGAACTGTAGGATGTTTGGGATTTGACCTGGAGCTGGCTGTAGTGGTTAGTGGCAGTTGCAGTTGCAGCCTGTAGGGCAGGGTCCGACGTTAAGGTTTTTTTCCTACTTGCCCGGCAAATCTACTTGCCCCATCTAAATTCTTACTTGCTCTGCCTAAGAGGTTCTTTCTGTGGCTGTGTGATGCATATTTTCACTCATGACTTATATCTTACATCAGCAGAGACGCTCAGCCAATGGCAACTGGCCCCTCCGAGGACAGAAACAAGAGAGGAAATACACAATTACATGCCTGGAGTTAAGATATGTTTAGGGCAAGGCCACTTTGGCCTTTGATAAATACAAATTTATTGGGGCATCACGGCCAAAGTGTGGGGCACCAAGGACAAAACCAGTGGCGCAATAACAATATGCTAACTACATTGAATGAAGACAAAACAATATATGTGTTGAAAAACAGTACTGAGTTTATTAAAACTTGGTGTGCATGACTGGGGATATATCTCGTTTCTTGTTGTTTTGATTCATGTCCCTTATTTTTTAAGTCTTTGGAATCTCTTTATTCTTTTATCTCCTAGTTATTAAGAAATTATTATTAAAAGAAGATTCTTTATTGTCCTTTCTCAGCACATTACATACATTTGACCCATCCTACTGTATACACTGGGAGCAGTGGGCAGCCGCAGTGCAGCGTCCGGGGACCAACTCCAGTTCTTTTGCCAATGCCAGTGGTCAGGGTCACTGACCACTGTCAGTATTCACCTAACATAGCCTACATATCTTTAATTATATAATTATTTATATGTCTCTGTGTATATTTTTACATAAATCCCCAATATTTAATTTGCCTTTAAAAGAATCCTCTTCCTTCATTTAATTTGACAATGTTTATTGTATTGTATTATATGTATTAATCCTCTACAGGATCTTGTATGTTCTTTAATGTGTGTTCAACTTATTAAAAGAAAAAAAAAAAAACATTTTGGTGAACCCTGCAGCAAAGTGAACCCTCTTCCTCAGAGAGGATCTTTGCCTCCCAGTTTGTTCCTGGCGGCAGCAGAGCAGAGTGAACCGTCTTCCTTCTCAGAGGATCTTTGTCCCATGAGAGCAGGCAGCATGCTCTTTGTGTCCGCATTTAAAACAACTTTCGCTGGCGATTTGACAGTCAGTAGAAGCACATTATGACCCTTTGTAAAAGTTTCTGTGTGGTACCTGTGTTGTACATGAGCTAACGTTAGCGGGTAAGGACTGAGAGGCTGTCCGGTATGTGTGTGTGTCCGAGTCGGTGCTGTTTGCCCGATCGGGTATGTCTGCGCAGGGTCTGCTGGCCCGCCGGCTATTTTTACTTGCCCCGGGCATTCGGGCAACCGTTAATGTCGGACCTTGCTGTAGAGAGAGAGGTTGTGGGAGCCAGTGCTCGCAGAATGATCCGTAGAGGAAAAAGAACACACTGAGGAGGGGGTGTGGCATGTAAACAGTCACGGACGTGTGTTTTCAATGGTGTGCACAGTGCGCTATGTTGGCTGCTAGCATGCGGCTACCTAATTTGCTCAGGTGCAGTCCGTCATGCCTGTAGAAGGAGGAATGATTTCAAAATAAGTTAAAATTATCAATAAAGTTAAAACTGTGCGAACTGCAGGCGGCACAGAGCCAGGAGTGGAGAGAGAGGAGTCTTGAGAATCACCCTGTGCCGTGGCCAAGTGTGGGAAGGGGGCCGCTGATGAAAATTGACTTCCCGCAGTCTTTTAATGTGGAGAACAGACTGTTAAAGTCATTCTTCAGCAGTTCGGTGTGACCTCGGACAACATTGTTGGTACCGACGTGCACAATGACACGTTTTATGGAGTCCGGAAAAGAGTGCAGTAAATCCGGGAGCTTGTCTTTGATTTTTGTGACAGTTGCTCTTGAAAAAGAGTGAGTGCTAGCGTTAAAAAACGGCTGTGGCCGTGCTGCGGCCATGCTGCCTGCTCTCTCCGGTTTTACGCCGGGCTCATCTCCTTTCAAAGACTCCTTGCAAAGCACTCCTCTGGGGTTTTTTTCGGACCTAATTGTATTGCGGAGTTTTGCACAGCGGCGACCAGATCTTTGCACTCAAACAACAAAAAAATGTGATGGCACAACAGTCTCTTTCAGTACATTATTCTATGCTTTCTTTTGATTTTCACATTGGCTAGTCATCCTGTTTAATTTGTCTTCTGATTAAATCAGAACCATTGAAACAAGTTGTAGGAAGCCTCTGCAAGTAATTGGTTGCTGGCAGACACTCTGTGCTGCAATAAAATGGTTAATCAGCAGTGCCGTGCACTGTAGAGCCGATGCGCTGCTGGTTCTGCCGGTGTGAATAGAATATAATGTCTACTGTTGTGTACAGCATTTATAGACTGAGCTGAGTAGTGATGCGCGGGTTGACCCGTAACCCGTGAGACCCGCGGGACCTGCAAATGGACCTGCGGGTCGGGCAGCAGTGATTGTCTGTTAAATCAGTCTGTAAATGATATTTTGACATTATTATTATAATCTATTAATCTGTAATCTATTACTGTCATGGCATCCGAAGGTACTGATGCGTTGAGCAGGTGACAGTCCGCGGCTGTTTTCAAAACACACTTGTGTCACGCACTCCAAAAGAAACTTGTTGAAATTTTAAACAATAATTTATTGTACTAAAGGGGGGAAACAAACGTTGACAAAAACGGTTCCATAATTCATATTAAATTCAAAAGATAACGAAAAAACAGCTATAAGGGAATAGTGATAAAGTGGTAAAACTTGGCATTGATCCACAGCCTCAGACGGATGTGCTCCAGCTCCGTTGGTAGGCGATACTATATTTTCACATTTTTAACAATGCAATTTAAAAGTTTTGATTTTTACTGATAACCTACATTTACCAACAACAAAAACACTACATTTAGCACCAAAAAAAATGTAAAAAAAAAAAAAAAAAAGTAAATAAAAAAACGAATATCGAATACCAAATTTTCATAACGAATACCATACCTACCCATAGAAACGAATATTCAAATATCCGAATATTTGGGTACAGCCCTACTGTGGCTGGGGGCTTATTTGTCCCTCCAAGGCAGGGAAGACCACCGGAGCGTCTCACTCTGAGAGCAGCATCCTTCACGATCTTCCAGCAGGAGGAGGAGGTCGAGGACCTGACCAATGGTCCCCGAGCAAGCCCACAGACCCCCTGGGCCCCTGGCAGCAAAGCATTCCCTGGGTCAGCAGGAGGAGAGAAGTCAGATTTCAGCAGAGGGAATTCCTCGACACTCAGGATGTTAAATCTGTTTTCCAGTTGGAGCTCGCAAGGTGGGGAAGATAGTGGGTTTGACCCCCCTAGACATTTTCCATTTACCCTGGACCATGGCTCTGTGTTGGGGGTGGAGGTGTTAGCTCTAAACTTCGGATTTGGACTAAAAGTGAAAGTAGCCTTTGCACTCCTCAAAGCCCATTTTGGCTTAGCCCCCAGCAGCAGCCACGGGTCCTCAGTGGGAGGATGTCAAACTGGAACTGAGGGGGCCGGCATAGGTGAGGCTGAGGCGGCATCATCAGGAGCCGGGACTGGCTGCTCAGCCAGGGCCGAGCCAGCGGAATTGATGAGAACTTGTGGCGAGGAGCCGGTACTAGGCTCTGGGACGGTGGAGTCCAGATCCACTGGGTTTGCTGGAGGACAGGTGTTGCCTATGGCGCCTATGGTAACCACGGAGTCAAGGCGATCTTCTTCATTCCGGGTCCAGTATAGGTTGGAGATGCGTTGCTCCAATTCAGCGATGATCTGGGACTTGTGGAGTCAGCTGTCACAGTCGTGGGGTGAGGTGAGTGGACCCATGGGAGCAGATCAGGTGGCCTAGGAAACAAATTCAAACAAGTTCGGGGGCTCCAGAGGAGCGGCGTTTTGTAGTCACAGATCAATAGGAGGAGGGTGGGTTTGGATACAGCAGAAAATGGATGATATAGCAGAATATAATCCAGGATTGGAAACTTAACGCCGAGGGCCCACAACAGTGGGCCCACTGCTGGTGAAGGTTTCAGGTAAGTTTTGGCGTTTTTCCCACACTGTCATGAGGCTGCTGGTGAAGGTTTCAGGTAAGTTTCGGCGTTTTTCCCACGCTGTCACGAGGCTGTCACAGTTGTTTTGGCAGCGACTCGTAGAACTGGTGCCCGATGGCTATCACTTCCTCACTCGATGTAAGATAAGGTTAAAATCTGGTCTCAAAAATGCATGTTAGAATAAAGCCAAAATCATGGCAAAAATTGGGAAAAAGTTGGGGTTTAGACAGAGCGGCTGACACAGATGCCAACACAACAAAGCACAAAAAGTAAGGACATTTGTTTTTGGTAGATTATTTCTTTATATTAACAATGCTTCTTGGCAGTAAATCTTATACTGTTGGAAAGCCTGTTTATTTCCCTTTTAAAAGGTGCCACATTTGTAAGGAACATGCATTTGTGGGATGAGCAGCAGAGCTGAGTGTGTGAGTTGCGCCCATGAAAAATTTACCAAATCTTGTCTGCCAATGCCAAACAGCTTTTTTTGCTGTTGACTCTTGTTTGGTGTTGTTTGGTGGATTGGATGACTGAAGTCTGAAGAAACAAGACATATTGGCAATTTAACAATTTATTCATTTAACAAACAGGAGAGTCAGTAGCGTGTGGAAGAACCATACACAGCCACAACAGCCTGGCACCTCCTCCTCATGTTGGTCATCAGCCTGGTCACACACTGCTGTGGGATGGCATCCCATTCTTCAACCAGCATTTGTCGCAGTTCAGTCAATGTGGATGTGTTTGTCAGTCTGGTACGAACAACACGCCCAAGCTGATCCCACAAGTGTTCAGTGGGGTTGAGGTCATTCCATCCTCTCCACTCCCAAATTCTGGGGGTAGTCTCTGATAAACCCAGGTCTGTGAGGGTGAGCATTGTCATCTTGCAGGGTGTCCGCGGGGTCTTAAAAAGTATTAAAAGTTGATAAATCAAATGTCGGAATATTAAGGCCATTAAAAAGTATTAAAAAGTCTTAATAGCAATTTTATGACAAAAAGTATCCATGAATGTATAATTTATTTTCCTCCTTGTGACTATTACAAACAATGATGTGTAGGTAGACACACTCTGACTACCATCAGGGGGGTGCTGAGCGAAAAAAAAAAAAGTCCAAAAAAGTTTATAACTTACAAATTATGGTGAAAAGGTAGTTTCTTGCAACCCTAGAATTAAAATAAAAATATTCAAAAACGAAAAAACACTTCTGGTTGCTGATAAGTAGTGTTTAACTTTTGATTTAACACTAAAAATTAAAACCCTCGGTGCACTGTAGCGCAAGCAGATAGATGCACGACTCAGAGCAGCATGTGTCACTAACACCAGACTCAGTGTCAGAGCGCAGCGGACCGGTGGAAAATGTCACCATCAGCATATTATTTTACATCAATAAAATCTATTTTATCATTATTTTGAGTCACATTGTTGAAAGAATTTAGTCGTCTGTGTTCAAGCAGGATAATAGGTCTCCATTTATTGCACGTCGGGCTTTCTATTTCCTTGTTGGAGATGTTTTCTTTTTTAATTACATGATAGCTATTCTCCCTTAACTCACCAGTAAAGAATACCTTTGTCCATTTCAAATAACCCGTGACAATAATAATATCCCTGTTTTCTGATTTACTGTGAAACTTTTTTAGGTAATTCATGCAACAGTCAGACCAGATGACTTCTTTACTCGGCCTAATGGGGCCGGCCTTTATTTGTCAAACAACCAAAAGCAATCAATCAATTAAAAACACAAACTGGAACTGAAATCTTTTATGCCTAACAGACATTGCTTCTCGTTCTTTGAGTTTACATATGGCTAAAGGGGAAAAAACAGCCGTAAACGGACGGCATGATTAGCGTTGCATTCAAGGTCCCCCCAAAAAACAGGAGAAAAAAAGGCAGAATATTCGGATATTTTTTTTTCACAATCGAATCCCATGCCATCGAACGAAGCTTCGAATTTTTTGGGTCAGCCCTAAATCCCACATGCAAGGGGCCAGCCATAAGGTTGTTGTTTTCAGCAAGTTGGCCTTGAATAGCTGATGTTGAGCTGTAGAGCTGTGTTACTTACCTTATGACCTAAGGTGTATTTTAATAAATCTGCCTTTGGTTTAATTTATTCTTTCAAGCTTTATTCCTTCTCATCTTATCTGAGTTCTGTTGTATGTTTGTGCTCCATAGATTTAATTGCAAACTACAACTGTTTAGTAAGTTAAAGATGTGTCGCTGCTAAGGACAGTTGACCTCAGGATTCCTGCATATACCCTGTCTTGGAGGACAGAGTTCGGTCCCAGACTGTGGAGATATGGGATTGCCACCGGTTGCAGAATTTCATCTCGATATCTCTCTGCATTAAGATTGCCCCCAATGATGACAAGCCTCATTTTTCCAGTGAGGGAGATGCCGCCCCACATCATCACACTGCCTCCACCAAAAGCCTGCAACGTGGAACAACATGCAGAACCATTTAAAGCTTTCCTCAGTTTTATCCTAAGGGCAATTTAAATCCTTAACTGTATCACATTTTACATCCCAGATGTTCCTGTTTTACCTGATTAATGGTTTTACATTTTTACTGTTTTTATTCATTATTGATGCTTGTATTTATTTTCTTTTACATTTTTACTTGTGGCTTTTACTGTGTTTAGTTCTTGTTGCCACTTTTATGTTAGATTCTCTTTGGCTTTTCTGTGTTTATGTGCTTTTATTTCTTATTATTTTACTCGGCTTGTAAATTAGGTCTCTACCTCAATGTATTTCCGAGTTAAAATAAAGGAAATAATGATAATAATAATAACAATAATAATGAGGATAATAATAATAATGATAATAATAATAATAATAATAATAATAATAATAATAATAATAATTAAAGCTGCAAGCAGCGATGAACGGGCCCTCGCACCTTCACGCAACTCGGGGGGGCTGGCAGGACGTCTTCTGACGTGTCAGTTCATTTCTGTCAAAGTTAGACATTGCATGCAGGAGTGACTTTGCATATCTTTGATACAGTGCGGGAATGACATATTTCATATTTTGTATCACTTCCTCTTTCCACTAGAGGGAGTTGGAGAGCGCAGTAATTATACATTATGTTTTTGTACATCAAATATACACCACAGCATTTAACTTTCAGATAAATCAAAAGATAAGTGTTTGAGACCTACTTCCTGTCACCACTAGCTAACACTGTGAGTATCAGGAAATATGGTCATATAAATGTTTTCAGGGCAGAACTAATATGAATCATCTGAAGTTTGATGGAGATCAGAACATTTACGGCAACAATATAGCAATTTCCTGTTTCATGGTGAGACCTCAAAATTAAACCCTCTGCAGCACGTATTGACACTAATGATATGTCATGTTTGTGTACATCAAATACACACCACAGCACTGAAATTTCAGGTTAATCCAAAGATAAGTGTCTGGTAAGAAGTACTTCCTTTCACCACTAGGTGGCGCTATGACTATCACAGAATATTGTCATATAAATGTGTTCAGGGTGGGACAAATATGAATCATGTCAAGTTTGGTGGACAGCAGACCATTTACTCCAAATTTATAGCAATTTCCTGTTTCATGGCGAGACATCAAAAGTAAACCCTCTGCAGCGCGCGTAGACACTAATGATACGTCATGTTTGTGTACATCAAATATAGACCACAGCACTGAAATTTCAGGTGAATCCAAAGATAAGTGTCTGGTAAGAAGTACTTCCTTTCACCACTAGGTGGCGCTATGACTATCACGGAATATTGTCATATAAATGTGTTCAGGGTGGGACAAATATGAATCATGTCAAGTTTGGTGGACAACGGACCATTTACTCCAAATTTATAGCAATTTCCTGTTTCATGGCAAGACATCAAAATTAAACCCTCTGCAGCACACGTAGACACTAATGATATGTCATGTTTGTGAACATCAAATATAGACCACAGCATTGAAATTTCAGGTTAATCCAAAGATAAGTGTCTGATAAAAAGTACTTCCTTTCGACACTAGGTGGCGCTATGATTGTCAGGCAATATGGTAATGAGAATGTGTTCAGGGCAGGACAAATATGAATCGTGAAGTTTGGTGGAGATTGGACCATTTATGCCAGAGCTACAGCAATTTCGTTTTTCATGGCGAGACCTCAAGATTCAACGCTCGGCAGCGGGCGCGCCATTCAACATTGGGCAAATCCTGTGATAACTTTTGGTCACAACATAATCACGCTTACATACACCAAGTTTGGAGCCAATCTGATTAAATCTGTAGGACAAGTTCGTTAATTTACAAGACCTGGAAATGGGCAAAAACGCACAAAAGTGGCACAAGTAAATTGAAAACGGCGGACTTCCTGTTGGGTTTGGAGCATCGCTCCAAGAGACTTTTTTGTACGTAATAGACGTAATAGAGTGTTACAGGTGCCTACCAAGTTTCATACATGCAGGTCAAAGCAGCTTTGGGGGCTGCTTAATTGAAATATTCTAGGGGCGCTGTTGAGCCATCTTGGTGCATCAAAGCACAAAAATCACATCAGACAACAGGAATTGCGACCTGTGATGTGTATGCCACGTTTGGTGAGTTTTCAAGCATCCCTTGTTCCTTCAAAACAACATCGTGTTTGATGGCGAACAAGGCGGCGCCACGGTGACAGCGTTTGTTGAAAACTAAAAAGCTTCATTTTTAAGCATCATCAAGGTCTAAGGACTTAGATCAGCAAGTTTGAGGTGGGTCTGATTAACCTGCTAGAAGCGGGACATCAAAGAATGTATAAAGAAGCTTTCTGTTGCCAGAAGGTGGCGCTATGGCGGTGATTCAAAATTCCTCTGTAGATGTGTTCAGGGCTGGACTGTCATCATATGTGTGAAGTTTTGGCAAGATATTCCCACGTGGAGTCAAGTTACAGCAATGTTTATCATCATGGCGAAACATCAAAGTTCGCCGCCAGGCCGTGGCCACGCCCTTCGACGAAAACTCACAGTTTCCACAATAAAGCATCATCAACGTCTTATGACTTTTTTCACCAAGTTTGAAGTGGATCTGGTCAAGTCTGTAGGAGATGTACATTAAAGTCTAAAACATGACATTTCCCATTGCCAGTAGGGGGCACTATGTTTATCTCTAATTATTGACATGTAGATGTGTTCAGGGCGGGACTGTCATCAATCCTGTGAAGTTTGGCCAAAATTGGACCATGTATGCTGGAGTTATAAACTACTTCCTGTTTAGTGGCGAGACCCCTAACTTTGACGCCATCCCACGGTCACACGCATTGACGAAAACTCAAGCTTTTGATAACTTTTCATCTTCAAGGTCTTGGGATGGGACAGACCAAGGTTTGAAGTCAATCGGATGAAATCTCTAGGACTAGTTCGTTCATTTATGACCCCTGGAAATGGCCAAAAATGCACCAAAATTGCACAGTAAATTCAAAATGGCTGACTTCCTGTTGGGTTTAGAGCATGCCTCCAAGAGGCTTTTTTGTACGTCTCTGGGCGTTACATAAGCCTGCCGAGTTTCATACATGTAGGTTAAACTAGCTTCAGGGGTTGTTTCCTCAAACATTTGTAGGGGGCGCTACTGAGCCAGGAACCCGAACACGAGACCCTTAAAATATCAAATTTTTCACCAGTTCTGAGATGTGTGCAAAGTTTCATGAGTTTTCGGGTATGTTAAGCCTCCCAAAAAGGCAATTCATTTGGAGGAATAATAATAATAATAATAATAATAATAATAATAATAATAATAATAAATCCTTGCATTTCAATAGGGTCCTCGCACCGCTAGGTGCTCGGGCCCTAATAATAATAATAATAATAATAATAATAATAACAATAAAAAATCCTTGCATTTCAATAGGGTCCTCGCACCGCTAGATGCTCGGGCCCTAATAATAATGAAGATGTTACTCTTATCGGTGCAGCAGTCAGCAAAGCATTCTCCGTGTGTTCTCCACACTTTAACCCTACGATCCAACTGCCATAGGCAGAAACTGGAAACGTTCCTCTACATGTTCAGGTTCCAGTGCACATGTTGCCGACACCAGCGCAAACGTGCCTGGCGGTGAAGGACAGTCATGGCAGGCCTCCTGGCAGCCCTATGAGACCAGAGATTGGCTGCATGCAGTCTGCTCCGGATTGTCTAGGCGGAGAGCCGTCGGCCATATCATCCTGCAAACCTTGACTGTAAATCTGTAGAAGACTGCCTACGGTTCCTAAGTGCTGACAGGATGAAGCCGTCTTCTTGGGGTGCCGTCTTCTTCGGACACCCACTTCGTGGCCTGTCTCTGACATCCCCTGATATGTGGAACTTGGCCTTCAGTTTGCAGATGGTACTAGGGCTCACTCCAAATAATGCTGCAGCTTGGTTTTGCGGAACACCAGCTTGAAGTTGCCCTATCGCACGGGCCCTATCCAGATCAGTCAAACGTGGCATGCCAATTCTTGGAGCAGACACCAACTGATCACTGTAGCAGGGCCCATGCTCACAGTTGGTACCTGGGGGTACCAGGCGCTTAAAACAAGAGTCAGTAGGAACAGCAAAAAAAAAAAAAAAAAAAGCTGTTTGGCATTGGCAGAGAAGATTGGGCAAATTTTTCATGGGCACAACCCACATACAATACTCAGTCGCTCCAGTTTTCAGGCATAAACCTCCAGCGTTATGGGTGTTCTTCAAATTACTTACATGGACCTTACAAACAAACTGGTACCAAACAGATCTTGCCACTTTAGGTTGTGCCAAATTGTGGCCTTACCCACAGACTTGTCATTTTGGACTCTCAACATCATAGTCAAGTTTTTTTCTGACAATAGAGCTTTGGTGGACCTGATAACATAACTATGAAAAGGCCTACCTGAGAGAAGTAGAGGACCCGACCTGATGGTGTCAGGACAACAACCTACTTCTGAACATCAGCAAAACTAAGGAGGTGATAGTGAACTTTGGAAAGAAGCAGCAAAGAAAGTTTGCCCCCCCCCCCTTAATATCAGTGAGTCCTCGGTGGAGAATGTGGTCAGCTTTCGGTACCTTTGTGTCCCCATTACCAAGGGCCCGTCTTAAGTGTTGCATACTGAGTCAGTGGTGAAAAAGACAAGGCAGAGACTGAAATAAGAAAAATGAGGCCAGGAAAATCATTAAAGATCTCAACCACCCAGATAACTGCCATTTCACACTGCTGAGGCCAACAAGAAGGTACCAGTTACCAGAAGAGTTTCACCCTCAGATCACAAGGATCCTTAATTAAGACTCTGCCTAACATACATTACATATGATGTAATAGTTTGCTAGTCACCATTACTACCATAAGCACTTTTAAAAAGGGAATGGAAACGTGTCGTCCTCAATTGCGAGCTGGCCATTTTCGTAGGGTGATGGTCAGAGTGCCATCTGCTGGCTGTTCACTGTAGGCGACAAAAAGACTGTTGAACTAACACAAAATACCTAATGAATAAGATCCAAAACACCAAATGTAGTGTATGAAGTGTACAGTCAGTCAGATACAAAGGTGGGCTAACATTATGCATTTCATTTTACTAGATACGTGTAGATTGATGTAGCATTTAAAAGACTGTTTTGTAAATGGAGTCAAGTGCTTAAGTGCTCACTTCACATAAAACTTACCAGGACTATATTACATAATTCCCAACAAACTTTACTGAGAACAATGAGGGCAGTAAAGCATCAAAGGTCTCTTTTCACAGAATAGTCTCTCGTCTAGGTCAGCTAAAAACACCAAATCCATCAGCATGCTGGCTTGTCATTCACTACCTTGTCGATTTGTAACTGCTCTTGATGTTTTCTTCAATTCGCTTGTGCAACTGACTTAAGCGGTTTACATAACAGACACTGGAATGTACTGCTGTTACAGACATGGGAACTAACCATAGACACTTGCCTCGTTCATGGACTTACGGTGGTGCTCTGCAGTTCCTAGCAGTGTGCTGCTCTAGAAATAAAGTAAATAAACTTATAAACTTAAACTTAGAATGAACATGAGGAAAACACTGCAATGGATATTTTTGGCATGAGAGAAAAAAAAAAGGTTTTGACCTAGCATGGGGTTGCTGTTGGCTTGGAAGCCCACCAGGCCTTTACAATAGAGGTCGACTGATAGTGGAACAATCTTTGACTTTATTAGTGACAACTGTTGACTGTCGTACTGAACAGCCAAAGCAAAGTATCCAAATAAATAAATAAATATAAAATCTCAAAGTAAAGACCACACTTAAATAAATACCAAAATAAATATATAAATCTGGAACTGAACATGAAGCTAACAGTAAAGAATCTAGTATTTATAAAAAATGTAAATAAAAAGGTAGTGGGAGTTGATGCCATTTCTTTCCATCAGTCAGTAATCCCAGTTGAGAAGCCTGATGTTGTAGTTGAGGAAACAGAGCTTGTCTGCGTTCACTCCAGAGAGGCGGCTCCTCCGCTTGTCATAGAGGATCCCGACCTAGCTCACACTCGCTCGCTTGGAACAGTGGAGGGTGGCGGGCAGAGATATTTTCTGGCCAGCGCAGCAAGTATCTTAAGTCTCTGTTCATTTGTCTTCCACCACTCCAAATGCTGGCTACTCCTGTCAACCACTGGCTCTTTGAGGTAACACTCCAGCTCAGTGTCGAAGCAGGACTGGGCTTCATCCCTGGTGTGCGCTGCTCCAAGAAGTTGAGCATACAGACTGTCTACAAGAGTTGAAGGCGGATCGGCCTGGACTCTGTGTCTTTTTGCTGGATCCTCTGCTTCACTAGTGTCTTCCGCTGTTTGTGCCATCTCATGTGCAGCAGCTTCTTCTTTGAAGGCGCTGTATGTAAGAATGTGGCCAAAACGGTTACTGCACTCAAATTCAAAATACTGCCGCGAGTCGTGTCCGCCCCCCTTCCCCTACAGATTTGAGGTTGCTGGACAGCGGCACGCTGGAGACTGATTTGTTTGCCCACGGGCGGCTGCCGTGGCAGGGCCGCGTCGCCACGTCCTTGATCTTTGGTTTTCCAGCGGACCATTCGAGCAAGTCCGGCTTCTCTGCTGCTAACGCTGCTGCCGGGATACAGCGGAGGAGCCGGCTGCTAATGTTATGTACCGGGACACTGCTAATGCTGCTTGCCGTGCTGCTGTAGCTCAGTCGTAACTGTAACTGATGCTGAGACTCTACTGACTGTGTGACTGGTAGACGGCGGTGGGTGGCGCAACAGGCCAAAACACAAATTCAAAACATAAACATGATTTGCGGACCGTAAAATATTTTTTTAAATGCGAATATTCTGGCCGTACTATTGTTGTTGGTGAGATCAGTATGTTATATGAACATTATTCCTTAGTCTGTGTGACATATTAGGAGGATTTTATGACTATTTGCTTTAGATTTCTTACATATAGCTCCTTTAAGCCAATCTTTTGCCTTCTCCAATCAAGGAGATCAAGGACAGTTGCCAACACCAAAGACTTTGTGACCTTGGAGAATCGCCTTGTCAGGCTGTCAAGCATGGTCTTCCGCAAGGTTTTGATGCCTGCTGAAGATGGACCCTCACGTTGCAGCATCAGTTTCAGGACAGACACACTGGGGATTATGCATGAGGCTGAAGACCCGGAGTGGCTCATCTCCAGGGTCACTTGCTCAAGCGGTTCCAGTGTCTCAATCAGGTTTGAAACTATATCCCACTGTGCAGTAATCAGTTGATATGGCCATGGTCACTTGCATACACATTCAGTGTACGTTGCTGCTCATACATCCTCTGCAACATATGCAATGTTGAATTCCACCGAGTCTGGGCAACTGGGATAATGCTGTGTGGTGGGAGGCCAAGCTCCTCTTGAATTCCTCTCAGCCTTTGTTTGGCCAGTATGGAGTGGCCAAAGTGACCTGCACAGCTTTTAAGTGTGACAATAATGTCCAGCACAGCTCTTTGACTGGAAAGGCTATCATTGATGACAAGCTGTAAAGTATGAGCAGCACAGCTTACGTCTGGAAGCTCAGTTAGCCTCATGCCTTTAACCATGTTGGCTCCACCATCCCTGAGAACAAGAACCACATGATCTGTGTTTATTTTCCAGGAGTCCAGCATTTCCAAAAATGTCTCTTGGATGTATTGTGCTGTATGTGATCCGGTCATGGTCTTCACATTAAGCACAACCTGCTGTCTGCTCCAGTCCTTGTGGATGAAATGTCCTGTGAGGCTCATCAATGATTCTGTAGTGCCTGACCAGCAGTCAGTGGTGAAGGCCATGTATGGTACCTCTTCTGGAATGATCAGAGTCTTCACCTTTGTCACAGCTGCAGCATATGTTTCATCCAGCATCTGTGTACAGTAGAATTTCTCATCCTTGATAGTGTAACGGGCCTCAGCAAGTTTCATAAGCCGCTGAAAACCAACGTCTGAGACCACTGTGAATGGCTGGTTATCTGTAGCTATCATTTCTATGACTGCCCTGTCCATCTTCTTGGTCCTCTGGTCTGAAGGTGCCCATTTTGCCTTTTGATCAAACAGCTGAGTGACTGTGGCCTGTGTTTGAGACTGTTTTTGGTTGCCCACCTTTTTTGTCAAGGTGTCAAATTGGGCCTCTGGATGGCAGTGCTTAAGGTGAGTCCACAAGTTGGAGGTATTTTTTAGACGTACATAATCTTCAACTAATCGATTAGTCGTGGGAAGAAAAAAAATCTGCACGTTATATTTATTTCTGCAGTGGTGTGTCTGTGTCACACTGCAGTTACACCTCCAAAACGCTAGTCGGCAGTGGAGGACTCTGTCAAGTGCTGTAAAGTTTAGTTGATTCAAAACACACATTAAATATGACTTAATAGAGACAATTTCAAACATAAGTACGCAAAATGGCTTCACTATAACTCGCAGCATTCACAGATAAACACTTGTCTTTATCTGAACACATTTCCCCCACCAATACAACATGCTAACATTATTAGCACAAGTCTATGGCATTTTACATTGTATAAATTAGCCTAGTGGCTAGCGATCTTTTCATCTTCTCATATAAAACCAGGGACAACAGCAACATTTAACAAAGGTAACGACAAAACAACTGTCTCATACTAAACACGTTTTCCAAACAAATACAACATGCTAACATTATTAGTGCCAGCCTATCAATCAATCAATCAGTTTTATTTATAAAGCCCAATATCACAAATCACAATTTGCCTCACAGGGCTTTACAGCATACGACATCCCTCTGTCCTTAGGACCCTCGCAGCGGATAAGGAATAACTCCCCAAAAAACGGGGGAAAAAACAGTAGAAACCTCAGGAAGAGCAACTGAGGAGGGATCCCTCTTCCAGGACGGACAGACGTGCAATAGATGTCGTACAAAAGAGATCAACATAATAAATTAACAGTAATCCGTATGACACAATGAGACAGAAAGAGAGACAGACAGAGAGATGCAGGACAGACGGTAATGACAGTAGCCTACAACAACATTAATGAAAGTAATGATATTATAATAATATTATAATTATAATTCTGGTTATTCTGGTACAATATGTTGAAAGTATATATAAATATCTGGTAGTATACATATGTAACAATAATCATATGTGTATAATAACAGTAGAAATATGACTAATGATAACAGCAGCAGCACGAGGCATCTGGCAGGACCATGGCAGCAGCACAACCACACACGTCACACTATCCAGGCATCGCTGTGATATGAGTTAACCTGCGAGACAGTGGAGCACAAAGGCTCCGGAGAAGAAGCCGAGTTAGTGACATGCAATACTGCCGAGTTAGTGACATGCAATAACAGGACATGAGAGAGAGAGAAAGTGCCCGGTGTATTATAGGAGGTCCCCCGGCAGACTAGGCCTAAGTCAGCCTAACTAGGGGCTTGTACAAGGCAAGCCTGAGCCGGCCCTAACTATAAGCTTTATCAAAGAGGAAAGTCTTAAGTCTAGTCTTAAATGTGGAGACGATGTCTGCCTCCCGGACCGCAACAGGAAGATGATTCCACAGGAGAGGAGCCTGATAGCTGAAGGCTCTGGCTCCTGATCTACTTTTGGAGACTTTAGGGACCACAAGTAACCCTGCATTCTCAGAGTGCAGTGTTCTGGTGGGATAATATGGCACTATGAGCTCTCTAAGATATGACGGAGCTTGACCATTTAGGGCTTTATAAGTTAACAGTAGGATTTTAAATTCAATTCTGGATTTTATAGGGAGCAAATGCAGAGAAGCTAAAACAGGAGAAATATGATCTTGTTTCTTAGTTCCTTTTGGTACACATGCCACTGCATTCTGCATTAGCTGGAGAGTTTTTAAAGACTTACTAGAGCTAACTGATAATAGGGAGTTACAGTAATCCAGCCTAGAGGTAACAAAAGCGTGGATCAATTTTTCTGCATCTTTTCGGGTCAGGATAGGCCTAATTTTCGCAATATTACGCAGATGAAAAAATGCAGTCCTTGAGGTTTGTTTTAAATGAGAATTAAAAGACAAATCTTGATCAAATATTACTTAGAGGTTTCTTCAGGTAGTGCTAGAGGCCAGAGCAATGCCATCTAAAGAAACTATGTCATCAGATAAAGAGTCTCCGAGTTGTTTGGGGCCAAGAATAATAACTTTAGTTTTGTCTGAATTTAACATAAGGAAATTGGAGCTCATCCAGGTTTTTATGTCTTTAAGGCAGTTATGAAGTTTAATTAATTGATTAGTTTCTTCTGGCTTCATAGATAAATACAATTGTGTATCATCAAGATAACAATGGAAATTTACAGAGTGATTTCTAATGATGTTACCTAAAGGAAGCATATATAGAGTAAATAGGATTGGTCAGAGCACAGAACCTTGCCAAACTCCAAAACAAACTTTAGTACGTAAGGATGATTCATCATGAACGTGAACAAACTGAAAACGATCAGATAAATAAGATTTAAACCAGCTTAGTGCAGAACCTTTTAGGCCAATTAAATGTTCCAGTCTCTGTAGCAGAATTTGATGGTCAGTTGTGTCAAATGTGGCACTAAGATCTAATAAAACAAGTACAGAGACGAGTCCTTTGTCTGAAGCAATCAGAATATCATTTGTAATTTTAACTAGTGCTGTCTCAGTGCTATGATGCACTCTAAATCCTGACTGAAATTCCTCAAATAAATTATTATCATGGAGAAAATCACACAGCTGGTCTGCGACTACTTTCTCAAGGATCTTTGAAAGAAAGGGAAGATTAGATATTGGTCTATAGTTGGCTAGCATCTCTCGATCCAGGGTGGGCTTTTTTAGGAGAGGTTTAATTACAGCTACTTTAAAAGACTGTGGTACATAGCCTGTTAATAAAGATATAATGATCGTGTCTAATAAGTGAGTGTTATCTAAAGGTAAGACTTCCTTAAGTAGCCTAGTTGGGATGGGGTGTAAGAGACACGTTGATGATTTAGATGAAGAAATCACTGCGGTCAGTTGTTGAGGAGAAATCAGGGGGAAGCAATCTAAATATATATTAGGTCTTACAGCTGTGTTTGAGGTTAGATAGGTACTATCTGAGGACAGGAGGTCATGAATTTTGCCTCTAATACTTAGAATTTTGTCATTAAAAAAGCTCATAAAATCATGACTGGTAAGGGCTAATACATGGCTCAATAGAGCTGTGACTCTCAGTCAGCCTGGCTAGAGTGCTGAAAAGAAACCTTGGGTTGTTCATATTTTCTTCTATTAAAGCTGAGTAATAGTTTGCTCTGGCATTGCGAAGGCCCCTCTTGTACCTTTTGAGACTGTCTGCCCAGACTAACCGAGATGCTTCTGGTTTGGTTAATCGCCAGTTCCTTTCAAATTTTTGCGATATTTGTTTTAACTTACAGGTTTGAGAGTTATACCAAGGAGCTAACTTTCTTTGCTTTGTTAACTATCGACAAGATGATCAATTCAGGAGAGTTTAAAGTCGGTACGGGAAACCTCTGTTACTGAAGGACAGCAGAGGAATCATTTCCTTAAATTTTGCGACAGCAGTATCTGATAAACATCTAGTATAGTAACTGTTGCTGAGTGGTGTGTAATCGAGTAAAAAGAAATCAAAATAATCAAATAATAATCCGATAGCGAGGGATTCTGCGGAAAGACTGTTACGTTATCAATTTCAATTCCATATGTCAGAACTAGATCGAGGGTATGGGTAAAACAGTGAGTGGGTTTATGTACACCCTGACTGAAGCCAGTGGAGTCTAATAATGAGATAAACGCGGTAGCCAGGGATTCATTATCAATGTCAACATGAATGTTAAAATCGCCTACAATAATAACTTTATCTGATTTAAGAACTAAACTGGATAAAAACTCAGAATTCAGAGAATTCAGATACAAATTCACAATACGGGCCAGGAGCACGGTACACTATAACAAATAAAAGTGGCTGCAAGGTTTTCCAGGTCGGATGTAAAAGACTAAGAACAAGGCTTTCAAATGAATTATAATCTAGTTTAGGTTTAGGGCTGATTAACAAACTAGCGTTAAAAATGGCTGCAACTCCAAAATGTGGACCGCGCTCACGTGTGCGTGCAAGACCAGCGAAAGCACATGAACACACATGAAGGCGGTGCCCATGTGTCACAGTCTCGCGCAAGTGCACCCACGTCAGCACAGTGTACACAGAGGCAGTTAGAGCTACAGGCTACAATGAGGCTAAAAATTTTCATTTTTGGTTGCACTGTCCCTTTAAGCAACTGGATTGAGGAAAAAACAGAAAGCAAGCTAGTAGAATTCGCTAGAGCAGCACAGAGACGCTGTCACAGAAAACACTGGATATGACACAACAGCCTTACCGCAATATGTCAGCATGTCGGGTAAGGCGTGATAAAAAGGTATTTTTAATAAAAGCTACCTACTGTACCTTTAAAGTCATCAAATTAATTTGATAAAACAACACAAGAAAATGAAATGCTATTTTGTTAATTTCCAGATTGAACAGTTTAAACTGAAGCAGGGATATGTTGTGCTTTACCTGTCATGACACTTCCATTTGAATGGGTCGAGGTACAAGGATGAAATCTTATGTTAAATGTTACGGCATGTAAACAGCATATGTAACTGTCTATTTGATTAGTACATACTTTTAAAAGAGACTACAAAAATTGGCATGTTAGAGATGTAGGCATGACAGAGAACTTCAAGTGAAATCTTGAATTTTGTTTTGTACTCATTGGAATCATAGTCATTTGATTCTGTGCTTTAGTGTTGATCTGTGTGTAACTGCTGTCGCAGACTAGAGTCTTTGTGAATAGGGGACCCCTCAGAAATGTAAGTTCTGTGCAGGAAATTTACTGTACTTAAAAATACAGTTGTTTTTTTTTTATTTATTTTTTTTTTTTTACAAATGACACATTTGATAGTCACTTGGGGTACCACTGATATATGCAAAGGTTGTTCCACAGAAAGCAACAGCTGCAGACTAACCTTCTTTCACACAGTGCAGCTCCGACTGATTTTGCTTGCTGACCTATGCTGTCATATCACTGTTGAAACTGCTCATTGATGTTTATTTTTGTTGCTTATCAGTTAAATTGCAAGTTAAAACACTGGAAGGCAGATGTAGTGTTTCGAGAATTCAAACTAGACTAGGTTTTATCAGGAATCATTATGATTTGTTACAGTGCTTTAATCTGCTGACCAGCAATGCTCTGTACTCATGTACTTGTGGAGTGACTTTTTCCTCACTCCCATGTTGATTTTGACTGAAGCCTTACTGCATGTTCACACCAAAAGCGACCAGAGCTTCCAAAGCGGCAGAAGTCATTCATTTTCAATGACAGCCCGGTGACTTGGGCGACCTGGTCATCAGCCGCGCGTCTTGGGTGACCAAAGCAACCGGAGCGGCTCCGGAGGAGAGTTAAAACTCGTTTAACTTTATGGTAATAAGCTCTGACGCTGTTCTGCGGCAACCAGTCGGAATGCTGACGTGCTTCGATGAAGCTGGTCCCAGAGAATAAGCCATGTAACTTTGGTTCCTACAGCACACTTGTTCCGACAATGGATATCGAGAAGTTTATTACTTGCGTTCGCGCCCACTCAGTCCTATGTGTGACATGTGAGACAAGTACTTAATGTTAGTAATAGAGGAGAGAATTGCAGACTAATGTTGCGACGTAGCATGCAAGTCTTCCTTGCTTGGTTTGAATGGGATGACATACGTTTTCTGTTTTCACTGACCAAACAAACTTTCTGTAGGCCAACTATGAGCTTTTTGACTGGACAACAGCAAGCAGCAACTACGCTGCTTTCAAGCCAGTAGTCCGCTTTGCGGCTCCTTTAAATTGACAAGCACAATCGAATGTTCAATGATTCACGTGATGAGTGACGAGAGCGACCAAAGCTGCCACAAATACAGTGCATCCGGAAAGTATTCACAGCGCTTCACTTTTTCCACATTTTGCTATGTTACAGCCTTATTCCAAAATGGATTATATTCATTGTTTTCCTTAAAAATTCTACACACAACACCCCCTAATGACAACGTGAAAAAAGTTTTTTTGAAATGTTTGCAAATTTATTAAAAATACAAAACTAAGAAATCACATGTACATAAGTATTCACAGCCTTTGCTCAATACTTTGTTGATGCACCTTTGGCAGCAATTACAGCCTCAAGTGTTTTTGAATATGGTGCCACAAGCTTGGCACACCTATCTTTGGGCAGTTTCGCCCATTCCTCTTTGCAGCACCTATCAATCTCCATCAGGTTTGATGGGAAGCGTCGGTGCACAGCCATTTTCAGATCTCTCCAGAGATGTTCAATCAGATTCAAGTCTGGGCTCTGGTTGGGCCACTCAAGGACATTCACATAGTTGTCCTGAAGCCACTCCTTTGATATCTTGGCTGTGTGCTTAGGGTTGTTGTCCTGCTGATAGATGAACCATTGCCCCAGTCTGAAGTCAAGAGCGCTCTGGAGCAGGTTTTCATCCAGGATGTCTCTGTAAATTGCTGCATTCAACTTTCCCTCTATTCTGACTAGTCTCCCAGTTCCTGCTGCTGAAAAACCCCCACAGCATGATGCTGCCACCACCATGCTTCACTGTAGGGATGGTATTGGCCTGGTGATGAGCGGTGCCTGTTTTCCTCCAAACAAGCATTTACGCCAAAGAGTTAAATCTTTGTCTCATCAGACCAGACAATTTTGTTTCTCATGGTCTGAGAGTCCTTCAGGTGCATTTTGGCAAACTCCAGGCAGGCTGCCATGTGCCTTTTACTAAGGAATGGCTTCCGTCTGACACTCTACCATACAGGCCTGATTGGTGGATTGCTGCAGAGATGGTTGTCCTTCTGGAAGGTTCTCCTCTCTCCACAGAGGAATGCTGGAGCTCTGACAGAGTGACCATCGGGTTCTTGGTCACCTCCCTGACTAAAGGTGCTGACACACCAAAGTGCCGACGGTGCGGGACACACCGCAAAAACTAGGGCGACAGATGCTCACCGACGGCCCGACTTTGACCGACGGCCAACTGTCGGCTTGGTGTGTCAGGGCCTTCAGGCCCTTCTCCCCCAGTCGCTCAGTTTAGACAGCTGGCTAGCTCTAGGAAGAGTCCTGGTGGTTCTGAACTTCTTCCATTTACGGATGATGGAGGCCACTGTGCTCATTGGGACCTTCAAAGCAGCAGAAATTTTTTGTACCCTTCCCCAGATTTGTGCCTCGAGACAATCCTGTCTCGGAGGTCTACGGACAATTCCTTTGACTTCATGCTTGGTTTGTGCTCTGACATGCACTGTCAACTGTGGGACCTTATATAGACAGGTGTGTGCCTTTTCAAATCATGTCCAATCAACTGAATTTACCACAGGTGGACTCCAGTTAAGCTGTAGAAACATCTCAAGGATGATCAGTGGAAACAGGATGCACCTGAGCTCAATTTTGAGCTTCATGGCAAAGGCTGTGAATACTTATGTACATGTGATTTCTTAGTTTTTTATTTTAAATAACTTTGCAAAAATCTCAAAAAAAAAACTTTTTTCACTTTGTCATTATGGGGTGTTGTGTGCAGAGTTTTAAGGGGAAAATGAATATAATCCATTTTGGAATAAGTCTCTCTTTGGAGGCTTCTGGTGTGAACGTACGATTATGCTGCTTTTTCCCCTCCCTTTCTAACTTGTAAAAACTCAGGTTTCTTTTTTGCTGACATTGTCTTACGTCACTCCAGTTGATTTCTCCTACTGATTAATGAGCTGAACCACAGAGGTCCTGATACATATCCTCTAATGATCAATTCGGTGACTACATGATGGCACAAATTAGAATAGAATCGAGCTGTCCAGCAGCTCATAAAAGCCAAAAACCAACAACCACACCCCCTTCCCCCCATCAACAACAACACATTTCCCCCCATCAACAACAACACAGAAGTATATATATTCTCTCAGAATGTCTACCCTCCTGTCAATGTCCATGTTGTTGTCCTGTGGCTCCAGTAGTGCAATCCAGTCTGTACATTCAAAACAGTCCCTGAGAGACTCACTTGCCGCCGGTGACCACTTCCTGACTGAGTGGGTGGTAACTCTGCAACTCCGCTTGGCACTGTTTCCAGGCTTTATAAAATCTAGGTCATGACGGGAGACTTTGGCACATCACAGGACAGTTCAGAGAGAGCTGCTTACAGTCATGTTAATCACTGCTTCTGGGGGGTATTCCATCAAGCAGGCTAAAGGCAAATCCAGGCTTAAATGGCCATGTCTGGCTAATGTGAGCCAGAGTTCTGTTCCATCAAAGTGGCTAAGATTAGCCTCACATCGGTAACCATGGAAACCATGGTTCGGGCTAAGCCTGATACATCGCGCTAAACTCCGGTTTCCGTTCCATCAACCTGAGCCACAACTCCGTTCCATCAAGGTGGTTGACCTGAATCCCAGCCTAGTAACCATGGTAACTTAAGATGCCGGGCAATCCTGGTCTGTAGCAGGATTAAGGTGAGGATTAGCTCCATCTATAATCAAAAAATGTTCAATAGACAAGAACAGACACCTGATAGACAGTTCTCCCAGTGCTTTTACACACTCACAGCTGTCATGTTATGATAAAATAATACGTAGATCATAAAATATATAACATAATTAATCAAAAACCATTAACTATTAAAACAAATTAAAATGTTATAGAAATAAGATAATAAAAAAAAGAAACAATAAAGCCAAAATCAAACTAATAAAAACAAAACTATAATAAAAGGAAACTGAGGCTTTAAAAAAAGATTATAAAGATTGTACACCAAACCACATGAATATGTGATTGCCCTCCCATCCCCACCCCATTCTGTTTCCAATTGGCTAGCAATTTCACAGCCAATTCAGGGTTAGGGTTAGGGTTACTGACAGCAGCTATATAAGGAGTACATCCAAGAGAAGGAGAGGGACACACCCACACCCCTATAAACTGATCATTTCAGAAATGTCATAATCTACAATCAATTATGTGATAAATGCAATGAATGACATAAAATAGTTTGATTAAATGCATCATCTGAAATTTACATAGGAATCAGTAGATAAATGTGATAAATAGTCAATCACTACTATTAATTTACACATGTGGTGAATTTCATTAGGCGTACTTGAATTGTTAGATTTAATAGGTGTTCTTATCTACATATATTTTGTCCCTTTGTTGCGGGATTTATATAACATGATATTGTGCTGAAATGCTGAATTTTCTTTGTCACTTGTGCATTTAGCCTGTCCGCCACCTCCCTTGCTTTATTAATTTGTGCAGTATTGCCTTTTTTCTTTTCTCTTTTCTTTATTCTTTTTTATTATGTCCTTATAGTCCTCATACACTTCCGTAAGGAGCATTTACTCCGCGGCAGAAAAAGCCTCCGCTCACTCCTTTCCTTTGCTTTTTGACATTTTGCAAAATTTTTGGCACTCAACTAGTGTGGGCTTTTTATTTTCCCTGCGTGCATGCATGAGGCGAAGCTTAACAGGTGAGGCTTGAATTAGCGTCAGTTGGAGCCAGCTGATTTCACTTCATGGAACGGGTTGGAGCTAGATTGGGAGTTGGCGTTTAGTCAAACTTCAAGATTACACCTTAGTCTGGATATTCTTAGCTACGTTGATGGAATACCCCCCTGCACTGCCGTCAAGTCGGCCAGTGGGTGGTGCTTTGTTTTGGCTCAACTGTTTTCAACATGGCAGCCAGGTTTCATTTTACAGCTGAACAGTACACTACAATATCAATCAATCAATCAATCAATCAATCAATCAATCAATTTTATTTTAAGCGAGGCTTAACAGGTGAGGCTTGAATTAGCGTCAATTGGAGCCAGCTGATTTCACTTCATGGAATGGGTTGGCGCTAGATTGGGAGTTGGCGTTTAGTCAAACTTCAAGATTACACCTTAGTCTGCATATTCTTAGCTACGTTGATGGAGTACCCCCCTGCACTGCTGTCAAGTCGGCCAGTGGGTGGTGCTTTGCTTTGGCTCAACTGTTTTCAACATGGCAGCCAGGTTTCATTTTACAGCTTAACAGTACACTACAATATCAATCAATCAATCAATTTTATTTATAAGCCCAATATCACAAATCACAATTTGCCTCACAGGGCTTTACAGCATACAACATCCCTCTGTCCTTTGGACCCTCGAAGTGGATAAGGAAAAACTCCCCAAAAAACCCCTTTAACAGGGAAAAAAATGGTAGAAACCACAGGAAGAGCAACTGAGGAGGGATCCCTCTTCCAGGATGGACAGACGAGCAATAGATGTCGTACAGAATAGATCAACATACTAAATTAACAGTAATCCATATGACACAATGAGACAGAGACAGAGAGATGCAGGACAGATGGTAATGACAGTAGCTTACAACAACATTAATGAAAGTAATAAAATTGTAATTATGGCTATTGTGGTACAATATGTTGAAAGTATATATTAATATATGGTAGTATACATATGTGCCAATAATCGTGTATAATAACAGTAGAAGTATGACTAATGATAACAGCAGCAGGAAGCACCAGGCAGGACCACGGCAGCAGCACAACCACACATGTCACACTATCCAGGCACCGTTGTGATATAAGTTAACCTGCGAGACAATGGAGCACAAAGGCTCCGGAGAAGAAGCCGAGTTACTGACATGCAGTACAGCCGAGTTAGCAAGATGCAATAACAGGACATGAGTGTTAGCAAAGGGGGGGGAGAGAGAGAGAGAGAGAGAGAGAGAAGGAGAAGGAGAGAAGGTGCTCGGTGTATTATAGGAGGTCCCCCGGCAGACTAGGCCTAAATCAGCCTAACTAGGGGCTGGTACAAGGCAAGCCTGAGCCAGCCCTAACTATAAGCTTTATCAAAGAGGAAAGTCTTAAGTCTAGTCTTGAATATGGAGACAGTGTCTGCCTCCCGGACCGCAACAGGAAGATGATTCCACAGGAGAGGAGCCCGATAGCTCAAGGTTCTGGCCTGATCTACTTTTGGTAACTTTAGGGACCAATAGACCACTTCGGAGTCGACGTCACGCTTACGTCACCGCAGTTACCTGGTGGCAGAAAAACACTGGAAATAACTTGTACATCAACGGAGGAAAACAGAGAGCTCACGGGGAAAATAAAGATAAAAGAAGAGGAAATGTCTTGTTGTGCTGCAACAGGCTGCCGTTTACACAGTGCCAGGAAAGTAGGCAGGTTATGATTGTTCTGTTTTTCTGTTTACACAGTGCTGCATTTTATTGATGTTTTGAGGGTCGTTTTGATTTCCTCTGAGGCCGTTGCGTGCACGTGCCTGGTTCCGGGGTCGTATGTTGCCCATGTCTGAGGTCTGACTAGCAAGGTTACATTAAACAACACTTACCCAGCCATACAGGTGCAGTTCGCTGTCAGTATATAATTGGTCGACTTGTTCAGAATCGCCCACATCTTGTACATCACTGTTTTGTGTCCTTGTCGCTGGCTAGGCAGTACTTCGGTCCGTAGAGCACAAAAACCATCGGATAAGTCTCGGTATTCAATGTCTTGGACATGACCGCAAAGTAGGCCACAAAATTATAAGCATCAAGGGATTTATATGCCTTGAGTTTTTAATGTGTATAAACTTTCTCCACAAAATATAAAAAAATGTCCAGCCGCTGTAGCTTCAGCCATTTCGTTGGGTCGGTGACCCACTGACCCGACAGTAAGTATGGGTCAGGAAACCTCACTCCGTTGCTAATTGTTAGCTTATTACAGTAAGCTAACCTGTCTTCGGTTGACAAACCCTTAAAATAATCCAAGGAGGCGTATGTATCTTCCATATTCCTTATGATTCTTGATTTTTGCACTCCTGCCTGTACTGTTGACAGTGCAACTGTCACAGTTTCTGCCATCAGTGAGGCCCCGCCCTCCTCACTGTTTACCAACACCGAAATGGTCTATATGCTTCTGAAAACATCGAAAGCAAGAAATTGGCACCGCAGTAACAGAAACTTGTGGCGATCCGCCAAGGTAATAATAATTAAAAAAAACGTCTTTAAATCTCAAAACATCCCTTCCGCCATAATTCATGCCTCCGACACACCTCCAGCACCAGCCAATGGCATCCCCTCAACAATACACTCCTCAGTTTACAAAATGGTGTCATGGCAAGATGGCGGCTGGTCTTACCTGAGAGTAACCGTGTCCTCTGTATGTCTCCGTATTCCTCAGCGCCGTGCCAATCCTTGGCTTTTGAAAAAGTCCGCGATCGGGTCGGAGTGTTTGTGTTTGTCGTTTGTGTTTTGTGTTGGAATTTGAATACACTTGGGTTTAACTGTGTGACATTGTCAATTGTCTTCTTTTGCTGGTCTTGCATTGTCTTGGTGGTTTGAATTCAAAAGGGTACATGATACAGGGTCAAAAGGGTCTGAGTTGTGTATCCTTGTGGGGATTACCTGACCACTACTCAAATTCAAATTGTCAGAGGGAGCTCTGACTGGCACCCCAAAAAAAAAGAAACCCCAGGTAATCCGCTATAAACTTGATTCATATTTGACTCTAATGACTCTGAAACTAAGAGCTCACATGTGACCCCTACATCTCTGCAAGGGTTCACACCCAAACAGGGTTTAAAGCCTGCAACTTCGTACCAGTCAGGTAGAACTGAAGAAGCTTCTTGGATGAGAGGCGAAACGTCTTCAAGAAACGCAAGCAAGTCCAATTGCCTAAAATATAGCACTTAAGATATGTAGCATGTTCTTACATTGCCAATTTCATGCATAACTACTAACACATGCACATTCTCTTTACACATGGACCCAGACATATTAATTTGTTTGTTCTATGCCACACTCACACGGCAGTGCCCCATTGCTAAGATAAGACATATCAGCTCATCTTCTCTCCATTTAGGCCCAATCCCAATACCCCTCCTTGTCCACTACCACTTAGCCCTTGGCCCTACCCCTTGGCCCTCAAAATGAAGCAACGAGGGGTAGGGATAGAAATCTTTCCCTAGGAATTGGGACACCACTCACTACGTCACCGCGTCGCTTACATTCACTCATACGTAACTATTTTAAACAGGAAGTTGCGAGCCATCTACATTTCCAACCAGCATCTACAATGGAGTCTCATTCATCCTACCGATCGCGTTTGCCGCATTCATCATGCTTCGTTTGATGAACGACAGACAACAGGGGACTTCTGCTCGCTAGCTAACCAGCTAACATTACGAGGCAGCATAGTTATACTAGCTGGCGTGTTATCGTAATGTGAAAACTCCGACAATTTTGCAGAACAGGACAGATGACAGACACCAGATAGTGCGAGCTAGCTAGCTAGCTAACAAGCAACCTGATGAAGGTAACGTTAGCTATGTATGAACTTTTTTCCCCATCTCTTGCTCGGTGGTAGCCATGGCGACGTCTGCCCCTCGCTGGCAAGTCAGCATCTGAAATCCCTCGCTCCGAAGGGCTAGTTTCATACCCACTACCTATAGTTATGCCCCCTACCCCTACATGCAAAAAGGAATTGGGACACCACTATCCCTCGCGGGAATGCACAAATGTAGGGGTAGCGCTAAGGGGGGGTATTGGGACGGGCCCTTAAACTACTCCAGTACTTTAGCTACCTGCATGGCCTGCATTCCCAGACAGGCATAACTCTTGCATGCTACAGCCTAAGCACATACTATGGCATTTTATTGGCCTGTTGTGTTATTGTGACAAAGATCAAAGGTTGAACTTGAAAAAGTCCTACAGAGAAAGCCTTGCCAAAGGTGGTGTTACATTTGGGTTGAATTTTTCCAATGGCATGTTTTACAGTTAACAGTCACGTCCTGTATGAGTGAGTCAAACAATAAGTGGCTTTAACAAGCAATAAAAAGACACTTAACAACTGATAAGGCATTTCTCTTAGTGTAATGAAGGGCTCAGTCAGTCTCTTGCTACTGCCCTTTTATTAAAGAGAAGTCCAAGAGCATTTTAATTCTAAGACCTGCAAGCATGTAAAACAGATTGTTAAAGGAGATTTTGGAGGAATGTTATAGAGTTCATGGAAATCATCAAGAAGACAGGATGATGGATGCTCCAGGCACACTCAAGGCTGTACACATGGCTTTTTTCATGAACCACTGAAAGAAGGCTATATAATGCATGTTCATAAGTTACTGCTCTTATATTGTTTTTATCTTGTTTTTTTTTGTTTTTGTAAAGTGTCTTTGAGTGTTTTGAAAAGCGCTATATAAATAAAATGTATTATTATTATTATTATCATTATTATTATTATTATTTCACTACCTGTAGTGTCCTTGTCAGCACCACAGGCCAGCTTGAAAGTCACGCTATAGTCCACCTTTTTTTAATGTATATTCAACCCTTTATTTAGGCTTTAATAAATATTTTCACACAATTCATGGCTAGGGACAGTTTAAAACTGTTTTGATACCATTACTGGTGCAATATAAAGTTTCAACACAGATACCAAAAACTAGAGTTATTACAATTCCTTAGTTTTAGAGATATAAGCCTGTTTTTGTTTTTTGTTTTGTTTTTTTTTTGCTTAACTCCTTTTTTTTCAGGTACAGAAGCTTAACTTCTCACATGTGAAACAATGCTGACACAAAAGCAACCCTACATAAAAACTAGACAAATCTGATCAGCTCTCGGTCTTTGGTAGTGTTTTTTAGTACTTGGTGCTCTGCATATTGTTTGGTTGTTACCAAAAGTGTTGAGGTTTGATACCAGGGGTTAGTAGCACAAATCACTTTAAGTAATGATTTTCCTTAAAGTCCAAGTTAAGGTTTTCTCAAAATTAATTCAGCTGCACAAAACACGTCTTTTCCTCCAGGTTACCTTAAAATGTTCATTTAAGTATTTAAGGGCTTTCTCCTTATCTTGGTCTTGTTCTTAAGGAATCCTGTAAAGTTAGTTGAAATATTGCACAAAAGACTTAAAAAATCAAAAGTGTGAGCGCAAACGAGCAAACAGTTACCATGGAAATTGTAGAATTTAATGGTTGTAAAATCTTTCATTGTAGTAAATGTCTGTTGCAATGTATGTTTTTCCTTAAACTAAGGAAACCCTCTAGGGAGCTCTGTGCGACACTTTCAAGTAAGTACCTCAGCTTAAGAGAAATCAAGCCTTAAGTGTCTATACTTAAGTATACTTAATGAGAAAACTTAAGGTGTTTTGAGGAAACCGCTTTAGTGCTGTAGTCAAGACCACTAAAGTCAAATTTTAGACAGACTGAGTCAAGACAAGGTCCAAAAATGGAGGTCAAGTAAAAATAGAGACTGAGTTTAAAACATCTGACCATCTAAAAACAAAGACCAAACAAAAACCCCGTGCCCATTTAATTTCGTCATGTTGTCTTACAACAGTCGCATTCATGGTGATATTATTGTAGTTGAATAAAATCAAATACTGTATATGCTGACCTACTAGGGGAGACCGCTGTAAAGGGCATGACAGGTCAGAATCAGCACCCATTAGACTTCGACTAGTCAGAGTCTGAACACCCATAAGACTGAGAAAAGTCAGAATCTAAACAACCATGCATTACTCAATTACTCATGGATGTCAAGACATCCATAAGAAAATGAGAAACATTTTGTCGAGACTGAGACCACACTCAAGCACAACAACCCTGTTCCATAATGATGCCTGTCCTTACAAAGCAGATCTTAAGTCAGGCTCAGCCTTAACATATAGGTCAAATCTAGCAACTTGACTTTTACATTCATTCCTCTTTAGAACAGTTATTTTTATTGGAACATAAGACAACAATTATTAGAGAATAAGCAGGAATCTATGTGTAGCCTTGGTGGCATGTTGAAAAGCAGTGTGATAGTCTGATGTCCTGATGTCCTGAGTGTGTGTTACACACACACACGGATACTCTTTTCAAGATGAGCCACTCAACTGTCAGCTCAGCCTTATGTGGCAGATGAGGCGCTCAGCAATCTCAGTGACAAGCACAAGATGTCCCGGACCGCCAGAGGCCTGCACACTGACACAGACGTGCACATACACACACCCCACATAAAATGTAGCTCAAACAGATGCGCTCCGCTGCAAGTCATGCCTACTGGACAAATATATGTTTTTAGAGATGAACAGGTTGCTGTAGAGGCCAAGGCCATAGCAAGCGAGTGATCTCTTGACATTTAACTAATCCCCTCTAGCTTGTGGTTTCTTGCACATTTGGGAGATTTGCTAGCAGCCAGAATTGGCTTTTTCACATATGCAACCTGTCATGTTAGATTGGACAATGGCATGGTACAGACTGGAGATGTGATGGCTCAAACGCTGAAATGGACTGTGATTGGATTTAGATGACACTGTCGGCTTGAGGCTACCAGCCTTTCTGTTCAAGCTGTGGTTTTAGAAGTGGATTCTTTAACTGCTCTGGTGTGTCATGCATTGAAAAACATCTCACCATAAAGCCAGCAGCATTAACAAGACTTTGTGTTGCGTAGCTGTATGAGTTGCCCCCCATTCACAATCTGCACTACTGCTGTATTTCTGAAAATAAATCCCGTGATTATAAATGTCCTGACAAACCAGACATCATCATACAACTATAAACGTTTTCCAGTATCAGTGCAAGTTTTCTGTGTTGGCAGGTGTTGCTCAGTGTTTAGCATGCTTCTTAGGTAAGGTGTTATTAGTCATTGTCCAACTTTGCTGCAAAATTTAGGAATTCCTGTGACTCTGCTTGTTTGTTTATGTACTCAAACCCAGACAGGCTGCAGTGGCATTGCGTGATGCGTGTCAGGGAACAGGCTGTACCTGCCATGGCCCAGTGTTTGGTGGCTTAGGGCAAACACACGGTACCTGTCAAAAGCAGTTAAAGCCCCGTTCAGCAGCCTGCCCTGCATGGCATTCCGTCAGACGCCAGCTGAACTTTTCACTTGTCAATTCTGAAAGGTTAGCGCTAAAATCAGCAGCGACAGATGCAAATGGATGGATGCTTTCCTGGCATTTCTGTGCAGGGATGCTTCATGTCACCTCAGCCACCTTGTCTGCCATGTCCTACCTCAACTCTGCTCTGCTATGGTTTCTTTAGCCCCTCTGTTCCCCTTTCAGAACATATCTGTCTATGAGGGCAAGTAATACCCAACTCCCTCAGGTCCTGAAGGTTTCTTGTGCCAGTTTCTTGTGCCAAAAATGCTATTGTTGGGCATTTGGCCTTTAATTTTTAATAGTGTACAATAGAAACACAACACCAGGATGCCCTGTGATTCATTTTGATACCTCTTTTTTGGTTTCTGCAACTTTTATGACTTACATTTTGTTCATGTTTTCTTGAGATCACCCCCTGAACAATAAAGTAGAGTAAGTTGCTGAAATAGTATTGTAACTGCTGTTCTCATTGTCTTTTTTAGTCAGTTCAGTCCAGAACTAGATCAATCAGCTGAACATTTCTGTTGAGTAGATGACATTAGAAATACGTTTTGTAAATATTGTTGTTACAAAAAACAAAGAGTGAGAACAAGCAGCTTGTGTGGTGCTTGAAAATACATCTAATATTTATTTTTCTCATCCTTACCAAAGTCTTTGATAGAAACCTTTACTGTCTGCTTTTTAAGGGTATTCTCTACTTTGGTTTTACTTCCAAATACTTTAATTTCTAACCTTGAGAAGACGTACACAGTGAGGTGCAGACAAGCATGTTTTCAAGCAAAATGAAAACGTGGCACAACTCTTTTTCAGTTTATTATGTCAACTTCATTCTCTCAATGTTTTTTAGTTATCTTGGCCTTATCATGTTAAAGTGATTCTCAAAAGATGATGATAATGTTGCCATGTGCATCTAGTTTTATATGATGGCTTATTATAAGTCACATGGCTATTTGTTGCCCTAGAGCCCAGTTCAGACCAATGGTTCGCGACAAGATGAAACCAGAATGTTGCAGAGAAAAGTTGCAGCGGTGTGAACTGGCCGGTCTGAGCTTGACTCAAGCTGGCTGATGGTGTGACCTGCAACTCAGGCGGCTGATTTTAGAACATAAAGCATGTTACCTGTGTTAACGGCCAATCAGCTTGTAGTGGAGTCTCCCGGTCAATTCAAAATGACCGCTTGCTGTTGCAGGTGCTCTGTCCCCACGAACTCTCTGTTTCTGAATACAGTCCATCTGATGCTCATTTTGTTTATTTGCCGTTTCATCACTACTACAAATGCAACTGTGGTCAGTATCTCAGTGTCATTATCCTCATTCATATTTATTTATTTTTTTACAAATTATATTCACACATAAAATAAGCCTGAAAAGCTGGACATCAGAATGGAAGAGAGTTGTTGCACAGAGATGATATACCTTCTCATCTAGTTGCATTGGTGTGAACCGGCAGGTTTTAAGAACGTTGCAGAATAGCACTTTGCAAGTAACTGCCTGTGTCAACTCATCTCATTGCAAATCTTTTGTCTGAGCTTTAAGGAAACAGAAAGAACCTCAGACACCACCCTGATTAATGCAAGAAAACTAAAACATTTGGTGTATAAAGCATGGTGTACTGGGGAACAGTTGTTCATCATGTTCAATTTTGATGGAATTTCATCCAAATACTGTCCCATAGGACATTGTATCATCTTTTAATTTACTGGCCTTTGGTTTCAGGTGGAACTGAAGATGAAGTACAATGACCAACACTGCAAGAACAGGGGTCTTCTCCCAGGCCATCGCTGGTATGAGATTCAGGCCTACAGAGCTCTAAACCAGGCCCTGGGAAGGTAAATCTGCACCTGGAGGTTTATTCAATAATTAGTTTAGTGCTCTCTGTATTTTATACTTAAACCTTCAAACTTAATTTCACAGGTGTATCCGTCACAGGAATGACTGGGGTGCCCTGATTATAGTGGATGACCGTTACAGGAATAATCCCAATAAGTACATCACAGGTACTGTTTGAGCACTTCATGTAACAGCACAGCCTCTCAACTTAAACACTAGGTGGCAATAGTTATCCACTGTAAGGCTGCTGGTAGTGTTCGTCTTTGATGTATGTGTTTGTGTAATCTCAGGTCTGTCAAAATGGGTCCGTCAGCTCGTGCAGCATCATGACACCTTCAGCAATGCCATGCAGTCTCTGGTAGCATTCTCTCAGGTGCAGCAGAAGGTGGAGGTGGCTCCTTCAGACAGTCAGACCCTCAGCTCTAGTGTCTCACCGCCAAACAGTCACTTGTCAGGTCTGACCAAGGCCTCAGAACCTCAGACAGCCCCCTTATGTGTCAAACCAGCTGAATTCCAGCAGGATACAAGCCCCTCAGCCGAACAAAATGAAAAAGCAGGTGAGCTGAACTGAAAAGTTGAAGGTAGAATTTTGGTGCTGTGAGGTTAATATCTCTATCAAATATTATCTGCAGTATGGGAAAGGTTTTACATGTATGCTTTTTACCTAGTGTGCCTATGTTCTGTGGGGGTTTTTTTCTGTTTTTTTTTTTTTTTTTTAATCTTAAGTTTAACAGCACAGGAAAACAGGGTAAAAGATCAGGCCGGCATCATTGTATGTTTTTTTTATTGTCAACAAACCCCATGACCAAAGACCAAAACCATGGGATTGGACTTGGATGTCTGTACCAATACCAAAACAAGAACTTACATAACCTAAATAAAATTCGCTTTTAAATTAGCAAAGTAATCCCATTAATTAAAAAAAAAAAAAAACCCACATTTTTTCTCTGTTTCTCAGTACTTTGACTTTCCTACTCCGTCTGTGGCTCTCTGCCTGAAGCCCATTCATTCTGTTTTTACAAAGGCTCAATAATTTTCTAAAAAAGCTGGTGACTGTAGTTTTTAGCAGAGGTTACTCAAAGAGGAGCAAAGTGGATTTGATGTTGACTATTTTCTGCCGCAGACTGATTTGGACAGTGTGTGTGGGATTGAGTTGTGTTCATGATAATGAAGAAACATGTCACCCTGTGAAACAGTGTGGCTCACTGATGTGTTTTTACTATTTTTATGGCACAGAGAAATAGATGTCAGTAGATACATCCATTGTTGGTTTTATTCTCTTCATGACATTTGCTGACAGTAAGAAGAATAAGGAATATTGTCACTTATCTTTTACACATTTTTTATTGGGGTGGAATGGTTAGGAGTAACATGAAAGGGTGAAATTTTAGAACAAAAACACCTTTTATTTTTAGATTTAAAGAAGTATTTCACTGCTGTAAAGATGTTCTTATAAAACCAGGCTGTGTATGCGGTGCAAAGATGCAAATACTTTTGAAATTGGTGCTACATGACCAGAGAAAACTGAGGGAAAGGGCTGTGCTTTTTGCTTTTCCTCAAGAGGTAGAAAAACTACCAGAATGCACTGTGCTGCAGCGGACCAGTAAACACCCTTGCTGGTGGTTGACGTGAATGCAGCTTGGCTGTTTTTCCACAAGAAACAATATGGCAGCTGGCTGGAAACAAATGATCGTGAATTACAGTTAAACCACAAGCTAAAATATGTTTCTGAAAACACATTAGGCAAGGATTAGGCAATACTGTAACATAATCTTGGTTGTCTTCTTCCGGCTTTTATGTGTTCATGAGTAACATGGACGCTATAAAGATGTGTTGCCATTTATTGCTCAGCACGTTTAAACAACATGTTGGTAACAGTTTAAAGCTTTTTATTACAAAGTGGTTTTGTCCCAGACTTGTTGCTGCAGTATCAGTGCATCACCTAAAATGACTTAATTATTGTTTTACCCGACTAATAATTTATCTCAGTCACTCTACGTGGACAGCAATTAATGCTTACAACCTAATACCATATTTTAAATTATGTGTGAGCAAAAAGATGACATGCAATATGGGAATTAATTAAAAAACAACAACAATTGCCATCAGCCGAACATCAACTTTGGTGTGCCAAAATTTTTGCCAACTCTCCAAGTTGTTGTTCCAACTTATAGGGGGCATTCGTGGCTTTTTCCAGTCTGAAATTAATTTATCTGAAAATTCCAACACCACATGAATGCAACAATTAGGAACTGTTTCTGCTAAAACAAAATCAGTGAAATCAACTCAGTGGCTAAGAACATAATCTTACCCAATAGAACAGAGGGGTATTCCAGGTAGGAGGTTCAACAAACTCTAAGTCTATCCCTGAACTCTGAGTTGACTTACTCTGAGATGGGAAACTCTGAGTATCCGGTTCCAGAACAGCTGATCTGAGTTAGTTCAGTCAACTCTGAGTATGTTCACTCTGAGTTAAACCGACAATAAGAAGCCATCATCAATGGAGCTCCGACTCCACGATTCACCATGGCAACAGGTAAATAAAAGACAGCGCTCCATTTTAATCCAGTGGATGTAGAGATATTAATGCATGTGTAGCAGACGGTGCACGTTTATCTTTAAAAGAAGAGCCTGAGTCAGAGCGAGTGTAAATAAGTTAACCATAAAGTTAATAAAGTTTGATTCAGTGTTGTCCGTTTAGTCATCATTTATCAGACTTACATAATTCTTAATGAAGATAAAGTGATGGAATCTGACTGTGTATCAGGCTGTAGATATATTACATTACATTATATTAATAATATATAATAATATATTTGTTCAGATTTGATCTGATGGGAAAAAACACAGGAGGCAGCAACTGAAAAATAGGAAGATTTGAAACATATAGGCTAGGCTATAGATAAAAGACATAAAGACATGACTGTAAACTCACAGTCTGACCCAGTAATAATATGTTTGGTGATTTGCACCTGAAAAGACGTTGAGGTTAAAATACAGTAGATTTGAAAATGTTGCGCATCTAATTGTATCTTGACTCAACAGCATTCAGTGACTTTATTTCAGATACAAATGTAGTAAATTTAAAGACACTGAAATGCTGCACCATTGCTCACTCAGAAATATGAACATATAATCCCCAATATTAGGCTATAGGAATTATGTTCCATCAGTGCGACCAATGACATCAGTGATAGAGATCATTAGTCATTGATACTACGTGTCTAAAGCTTCATACCGATTTAAATAATTAGACCTACACATTATGTGCAATACACATTTGGGAGCTGCTCTAACAGACTGACAGTCTGATCCTTGTGCACAGTGTTATAAAAAATAATAAATATAAAAAGGACAGGTTTGATTCTGAGCTGAGGGTGAATTCTCGCTGTGTAATATTTGAATGTAAAGACAAAAACCGATGTCCAAAGAAATGATTGATGTGCATAAATTCAGCAGCCTAACGTAAGACAGTCCTGAGTAACAAACTAATATCCAGCGGGATTTAGACTGTGACAGACGGTAAATCTCCGCTAATTAATGAGCTTCGATACAAGCTTTCACGGACTGAATGAATGAGGAAATGAAACAGCGTGCAAGAGGGAGGAGACAGAAAAACTCAGGGTTTAGTGAAGAAAAACTGTCAGCGAGCAGGTTATGTTCACAGAGTCTGTAACCATGGTGATTGACTCAGAGTTTCAGTTACCTCTCTTTCTGGAATGGATAACTCAGAGTTTCCCTCATCTCAGGGTTAACTTACTCTGAGTTTTCACATAACCCGCTTTCTGGAATACCCCCCAGGTTTGTTTTGATCTCTGTCCCTCTTGACTTCAGCCGTTTGTTTGCTTTCCTCACTTGCGTTTCTCTTCTCATGAGCTGAACTGAACTGCCAGTCAAAGTAATTTCATTCACCAATGGGCTTTACTGTCTCCAAGGTCGATTGAACATCCTGCATTGACTGAAGAAAAGCCAATAAGAGCCAACTATTGCCAACAGTGCAGGACATCCTGCCAGAACTAGGGCGTTAGATGCTTACTAACTGCCTGACATCAACCAACAGCCAACCATTGGCTTGGCGAGTCAGGGCCCTAAGATGTAGAGATATACCTCAGTTCGTTTACAAGTACATTGTTACAATACAAAGCTGGTTGAAAATTGGCAAAGTGGAAAATGCTGCTTTATGTAAATGTTAGGATCTGCTTTCAGTCTGTTCAATTCATGATAGGGATGCGATGAAGAGGTGTTGTTTCTCTATTATAGCTCAACCTCTGATAAATAAATACTTTAAAAAATTAGCTATTAGAACCACACTGATCCCATGGTCTGACACCTCATTTATCTCTTCTCTTTTCATGAGGTATAACATCTACAGCACAATGGTGCTTGTCGGTTTTGTGCCCAAGGATAAATGAGCATGACAACATAACAAGAAAATATGTTTAGGTGACGTGTTTGCTCAGTGCCTTGATCGTAAACCATTGTCTTTGGGGTCATGACAAGGTTGAGCTGTTTACCTAGTTGAATTCTGTGTGGTGGGCGAGGGTGGTAGCAGAGCAGTAGCAGACCCCCACCCTTCCCTCGTAGTTGGGGGCGGGGGCCATGGGATCCTTTGAGTGGCTTGCCTCATTACTGTAAGGTCTGTGGCGTGCCTGAGTGGCGCTGGAGCGAACTGATGAGCAGATGTTTGACTGTTACTTTTAATTAAATCCCCTTGACCTTTGTTTGGATTATATTGAGCGTAAACCCGCATTTATATTTTCTATATTCATCTTCCTCATTTATCTTTCTGTATAAGATATTCTTGGCAGCAGTAGTGCTTTGCATACCAGGTTCATTTCATGGTTAGACCTAAAAGCTTCTTTGTGAGTCTCAAAGTGTTTCCTCTGCTGTCTTTGTCAGAGTTAGGTTATATGCCAGTATTAGGTTGTAAGTATTTGCTGTAAACTGATTTTGCTGATTGTGTCTGATCTGTAGAATGGTTGAATCCGGTGGACAGTCCCCCAGCAGAGCCCCTATTACATCAAAAAAAACCAGCTCGGCCTCTGTACCACATTTTCACCTCCAGCCCCATCAGCAGCAGCTTGAGGAAGCCAGTCTTTAAAGAAAAAGTGCCCACTAATTCCAACCAGCACTTGGAAACATCTTGTCATTTGGAGCACAGGGAGAAACAGCAAAACCCCTCTCCACAAGAGAAGACTGAGGCAGCTTGTCTTGAAGAAAAGCCTGGAGACATTTCCCGTGAAATCAAAGTGAAAATGCACAATTTGGCTCTGAAGCCTTCTCAAGTAACAAACCCCCCTCCTGGCTGTGATGGTGAACTGCTCTCAGCTGACGATCCAGATGAAGATGAAGAGGAGGAGGACCAAACTGTCTTCTTTACTCCAGAACTTTTTGAGGATGAAGGCAACAAAGACAGCCCACAGAAAGAGACAAAGGTCCAGTCACTTCCTAAGATGGTTTTAGGGGCAGTAAGTCCTGCACTGCTGTCAGAAGAACATTTTGGCTCTGAGCAGGCCCGAGGGCAAAGACAAGCCTCTGCTTTTGATGAACAGAGTGCTATTTCAGTCAGAGAGGACAGCACAGAGCTGTCACAGGGACTGGTAGAAGAAAGCATAGGGCAGAAGCAAGGTGAGGAGGGAGAGCAAGTGGATAACCAGAGCAGGCAGAAAGGCAACAGGCTTAGCAGGTTGTCCAGGTACAAAGCTCTCTCCACTCCAACAGGTAACTAACATCCTGGACACCAGAAATACTGTGGAAAAAGCAGAATGTAAACAGAATGTCTGATATGCAGTAGATTGATATTGAAACAGATTGCAGTGCAGTGTACTATATAGTTCATACCATTGCTGCAGAAGTTTTAAGGTTTGTCTTGCAAAATTTCCTGAACAAGCTATGTTGTAAAGTGTCTACACATATTACAGCTGCTTTTGGCAACAAGCCCACACACTCTGACCGTGCATACAGTAGATGATGAAGCTTCAGACATCTCAGATTAGCCTTTAATGTAGTGTGACAGCACATCTTATTAAAGCCACAAATCCTAGTTAAAAAACCCAGAAGTAACCAACAGCATTGAAATAGCAGCAGCAACCGAATTTGCCTTTTAACAAATCATTTAAATACAAAACTATGAACTAATTTGTTATCTAGATAATCATTTTGTTGTGTTTTAATGATGTGTTCATGGATTATTGGTGTGGAATGTGGATACTTAAGACATGCCTGATTTAACATAAAGAAGAGACCTTCATTTTTTTAATTTCAGTTCCAGTTATGTTAGTGTGTTCTGTTCACTCATGTGGTGTGGATACACATTTGTTTAATTTTAGTACCATAATTCATATAAAGCAGGTGATGTTACAATAAAATGAAATATTTCCTTGATATTTTTGTCTGATCCTTATTTGTGTTTTTTTCTGTAAAACATTGACATGTTTGTGATTTGCCCAATTTTAGTGATGGAGGTACATAAGAAAATATGTTTAACGTATCAAAAGTACTCAGTGCAGAATGACCACTGTCAGTGTTGTATTATTGTGTTTTTTATCATTACTGATGCAGTAACACAAAAGAGATTATTAACTGTTGTAGGAGGTGGCTGAAATCATTTTAATTACTTATGCTTAGTGCAGTTAAATCCATAACAGTTTCAGAAAATCGTAATCTTAATAGTAAATAGTAAGTACATCTGTCTAATAAATGTGGTAGAGATATTGAATATAAATATCTCCCTCTCAAAAATCATGGAATAATAAGTACAAGTAGCATTAAATGTAAATACTCGAGTAAAGTGCAAGTACCTTGAAACTGTAGTTTAGTACTTGAGTAAATGCACTAGGTTACTTTTGCCACTTCCAAATTAGAGATTAGACTGTGCAGTAAAGACAAAATTTAAGACTGATATTTAGGTATAACTTTTGAAAAATGTGTTTATTATTATTATTCCATTATCTATCGGGTGGGAATTAGGCCCCATGATACAATATTATCATGATATTTAAAGTCATGATACAGCATTATTGCAATTTTAAATGTTTTGCAATATGCTGAGTATTTTGATAACATATATCGCGATTTACTACCTTTTTTTCAACTGCTAATTATGTCCCACAAGGACAACTTTGTCAGCACCTGTTTTTTCTAAGAGATAGATAAGTTAAGTCTAAGATAAAGTTTACAGTCTGTTCATGTCACTTCAGTCATTTTTATTCCAGCAAAACGTATCTGGTGAACTGACAAAAGCAATTGATTTTATTATTCTAGTGGGCTATGAAAAGTTTAATCTGTATTTGTAATATTAATAATTTATATAATAAAAAGGGATACTTGGCATCCATTTATGGATACAATATTGCCACAAAAAAATATGGCGATACTATGCTGTATTGACTACCCACCCTCCCACCCCATTATCCATATCAATGAGGGTAGACTTAAACACCTCTCAATATAACAATACAACACAAGTCAACAACAGCACAGATTGCGGCCTCCAAAATGACTATAAAGTTGAACCCACGTCTCTCTAAAATAAGTTTAATAAAAATGAACCATTCTAACCTCATGAAGGTATTGTGTATTGGGAGAATGCTGTATTAGATTGCATTAGATTGAAAAATGGGGAAACTGAGTGTTTAGCTTCACATAGAAAAGCTCTACCACTACTACGGTATATGTTAAAATATGTTCCCTGATTAAATAACTCCTATAATAAATCTAAATATATGAAACTAAGCCAGTGATGTTATCACCGGTCATTAACAGTCCAGTTACCATATTTGTAGTCCTTTGATATTATTTAATCTCTGCATTATTCACTGACATTTAGATCTTAATCTTAGATCTTTTTTTGTATTTTCTTTGTGGAGGAAAACAGATATTATTTGTGACTTATGTGCAATACAGTATGTATGTGCAATCAGCAGTTGAATGGCCATGTGTCATTGTTTGAGTGCGAGGAGCTGAAGTGATTTAATCAAGCCAATGGAAAATACAGAATCAACATGCTAAGTTGCATGGAGACAGAAATATTTGATTAAATCTGATCACATAGATGTGATTTGTCTCATTACAGCGCAGACTTCACCAATGTGTGATTTGCGTAGACAAACAGCGTAGACAAGTGTTCCATTAAAACCTTTCTTTGCTCATCAGCAGCCTCCCCAAGACCCTTGTATATATAATCGTGCATGACCGCTTGTTAACATCATCAGAACAGAGTGTGGAGAGGCCAGCAAATGTGTGTTGAAAGCACTTAATAGGGAGCCCACATTACTGTAAGACTCAGTAATGGCTGTGAATGACTGTGTTTTTTCCCATTAGACTAATTCAGCTTTTTCCCAGCCCAAAACATGTAAACAATATATGTGTGTGTGTGTGTACTGTATATACGTGTGTGTGTGTGTGTGTGTGTGTGTGTGTGTGTGTGTGTGTATGTATATATGTATATATATATATATATATATATATATATATATATATTAAGGAAAACACTCATATGACTGAAATGCATAGAGCACAGCTTCCCTGTGTGTGTACTGAGTTTGGCCAAGTGATAATGCAGTTGGTTCTGCAGGGTCTGGAAGTGTAGGCTATATTAATGGACACTGAATTAATGAACTAGATTGTTTTAAGATGCATTGATTTGTTTAATTTTAATGTGAAGTGTAAAAACACTAGGTTGCTCTGATGCGTCACATTGCCTCTGGTACAACTAGGTATTCATTTTTATCATTTTTAAACAGATTTTTTATATTTACATTTTAATTACACTACAAAGACCAAATACAAACATCACACAAACACAATATGAAGACAATTTGCCAGAGATTAAATATACCGACTACTATGCCGACTACTACTGCCATTATTTGTCATACTTTTGCTGTTATTATACACGTATGATTATTATTGTCAGATACATATAATAACATATTCTAATATATACTTACAACATATGCTACCAAAATTACTGTTATTATTAGTTTAATATTATTACTAAAATTAATGTTATTGTAGCTATCGTCATTACTCTATGGATTACTGTAAATTTATTATGTTGATCTGTGCTATACACACAACATCTATTGCATGTCTGTCCATCCTGGAAGAGGGATCCCTCCTCACTTGCTCTTAATGAGGGTTTCTACCATGTTTTGCCTTTTTTGCCAAGGGGTTTTTGGTGAGTCCTTATCTGCTATGAGGGTCCTAGGACAGAGGGATGTCATAGGCTGTAATGGCCTGTGAGGCAAATTATGATTTGTGATATTAGGCTATATAAATGAAATTGAATTGAATTGAATTGACTTGGGGAAAAAATTGTAGGAAAAGACCGGAGAAAGAAGAGAAAGACCTGCCATCTGCGGCTCATGTCATGTTGGAACAGTCCATCTGATTAGGGGTTACATAGTCTCAATATTATCAGTAAACTACCTATACGCTTTTACTGTAATGTCATGAAATGACAAAGGTCAAGCAGGAAAGAGGGCGCAGCTAAAGTGGTCAAGCACAACCTACAACAATCATGGTTTGCAGTCACGTTTCTAGGAGGCAGAGCTTTCGAGCAGACTGGTGTACTGCAATGAGTTCCAAGTTTCAACTCTTCTCTTTGCGAATCTTTGGTATGAACTGGGCTTTATTTCTAATAGTGTAGGATTTCAAACTTGTGTGAGTGTGACCTTTAGAATATTTTCCCAATAACCAACAAACTACCAGCTACAATGTGATTACTACACAGGACACCAACCTTAGTCTGCACCTGACCACCACCTGCTACAAGTGCAAGCATGTGAGAAATAGTTAGCAGGCGAGCACAGGAGCCGAAATGAACAAAAGCACTGGATAAATGGTTGAGATGTCCAGCCTCTGCCACTAACACACAAGTGTAGGTAGTATGAAGGCCAATCACTGAACCCATTGCCTAACCCATACAACGATAAAGACTTTGGGGGCAAGGGCTGATATTTCAGGCTTATCCATTGAAGCCCATGGATATCTGTGCACCGGTCATTTTGGCAAATCTCTATAAACAGGTAAGTGCATATGAATGCAGACACATTTTTAAAAAAGGCTAAGCTAACTTGTTATCATATGATAGCCCAGGGTTCGAAAATTGCCTTTCGGTCAATGCATTCTAATTCCCCACACGGACTATTTACCATCATTCAACTGTAACTGGTCAATATTACTTGGACTGCAAACAAACTACACATGGAAACCTTATTCTTTTTTATTTTATTTTGTTAGAATGTTTTTCAATGGTGTTTTTTCAATGGTGTTTTGGGTGAGAGTGTAATTTCTAATCTAAGACATTTGCGGTCCTCATAGGATTATCACTTCTAGTGGTTATTGTCCTTGGGGTCCATTTGTGAAGAAAATCACCAGGCACCTTCTCTTTAAGAGTATACATTACAATTAAAGCCCAGGAGGAAACACTTTGCTTCTCAAAAAGAAAAGCCATAAGGTGCATTTGGGTAGCCAAAAACTACTTTTTAAAACTAGGTAGTTGGAGGCCACTCATCTTATAGTCCCATGTAAGCTTCTCCAAAGAAACCCTTGGAGTCTTACCATTCCATATGAACTGTCTAATGTGTTTATTAAGAGTTTTAAAGAAACTGTGGTACTGGAATATGTAAGGACTGGAAAAGATACTGTAGTCTTGGTAATATATTCATTTTAACACAATTTCTTCGCCTGATCAGGGTTATAGGTAGATTTATCCATTTCTGCAGATCAACTACTATTTCACTAACCAATGTGGAATAGTTGAGCTTGTACAAATTTTTAAGATTATTATCTTATCTTAATCCAGTTGAGGACTATTTAAATGAGCTTCTTTGTTGATACTGAACATAATCAAAATTTGTCAGTGGAATAATTTCACTTTTTTCATAGCTGACTTCATGTTCTGAGACAGACCCAAATGTATCTAGAAGTATTTGTAATTTAGAAAGGGTATCAAATGGATTTGTCAAATAGAGAATTATATCATCTGCTAGAAGACTACTTTTATGGATTGTTGGACCTACTTTAAAGCCCTTTATGTCTGCATCTTGCCTGTGTGACTCAGCCAGAGGCACAATGGCTAGGACGAAGAGCCCAGGAGACGGGGCAACCCTGTCTAGTAGATCTACTCAGAAAGAAAGGGGTGGACATCTGTTCATTGGTGATAATTAGGGCTTGGGGTTTTTTACATAGAGTGCCAACCCAATTAAAGAAATAAGAACCAAATTCAAACTTAGCCAAGACCCTAAACAAATAAGGCCACTCAAGCCTGTCAAAGACCTTTTCAGCATCCAAAGTAACAGCTATGCTCGGCTCAGCCCTGCAATTGGCCAAATGGATGATGTTAAACAACCAACACAAATTACTGGCAGAGGATCTCTTCGAGATAAAACCAGTCTGTTCTGAATGGATCAATTTTGATAAACATTTACTTAGCCTGTTGGCAAGAACTTGAGGAATCAATTTATAATCTGAATTCAACAGTGAAATAGGTTGAAAAGACGAACATTTTAACGGATCTTTGTTTTGTTTTTTTGTGGATAACAGTAATCATAGCCATGGAGAATGAATCAGGGAGGCTTTGAGTTCCAGATGCTAGATTAATTACATCCATAAGGAGAGGAATGAGTAAATCCTTTAATTCTTTATGGAATTTGGGAGGAAATCATCCTCCCCTGGTGATTTCTTAGATCATAAAAAAGTTAAGGCCTTTTCAATTTCTTTTGAGGTAAATGGAAGATCAAGATTTTTCTCTTCCTCCTGGTCCAGTTTGGGCAACTCAGTATTGGATAAAAGGGCATCTATTGTGGTCAAACCCTCAGGTAATTCAGATGTATACAAATGTATATAAAATTGTTTAAAGGTTTGATTTATTTCTTTTGGGTTGTGTGTAATATTACCAGCTTCATTTTGGATCTGATTAATTGTTCTCAAACTTTCCTCTGCCTTTAATTGCCAGGACAGGACATTATGAGCTTTCTCTCCCAATTCATAATACCTTTGTTTCATTCTCAGAATATTTTTTTCAATGTAGGTAGTTAATGTATTATGTTTCCATTTTTATTGACCAACACACAGTATATCTTTTTATCTATGGATTGTTGAATCTCCTTTTCCAGTTGAAGAGTTTCTTTTTCTAACCCTCTTATTTCTGCAGTATATTTCTTTTTCAGTCCTTTTGTATAGGAGGTTATTTGTCCTCTTAAATAAGTTTTTGATGTATCCCATAATACAAAAGTATTGGGAGAGGAGAGACAATTTGTTTTGCAAAATAGCTTTATATGTTCTCTAATAAATTTACGAAATCAGTTTTTTTAAGAAGGGTTGGGTTCAAATGCCACCTGTAAAAAGTCTGCAATTCCTTTGGCATTAGAATGGACAGAGTAAGCGGTGCATGGTCAGAATGTAATCTTGGCAGATATTCAGACTCTAATGCTCTGTAAGTTATTTGTGTAGACAATAAAAAGAAGTCTATTCTAGTATGAGAATCATGATTCTAGAATGGAAGGAGAAATGTCTGTTAAATTCAAATCCTTCAGAAACGCCACGGTGGTTTTAGCTGCCTTAGTTTTAGCAGTAGTAGTTGCTGACTTATCCAAAACAGGATCTAAACAGAAGTTGAAGTCGCCCCCTATGAGCAAATGCTGATGGCCTCCTGATGCCTTAAAGAAAATGTCCTGAATAAAAGAGACATCATCATAATTTGGGGCATATAAATTCAGAAGCGTCCAGTTTTCTGAGTAAATTTGGCAATGTATTAAAACATAATGGCCTATTGGGTCTCAAATTGTTTCCCGAATAGCACTGGGAATATTTTTATTTGTTAAAATAGCAATTTAGTTAGTTAAGGATGAAGAAAACACTTGTCCTATCCATTCTCTCTTTAATATCTTATGTTCTTGTGTAGTGAGGTGAGTTTCTTGGATAAAAGCTATGTCTGTTTTGACCTTTTTTAAGTATGCTAACACCCTTTTCTTTTTAATTGGCCCATTTAGCCCATTGACATTGAAGCTGACAAATTTCACTATCTTTCCATGTTAGAAATAAACAAACACCACACTATATCAAACAAAGTGGATGGCGCTGCACTTAACAGAAAAATTAGTAAAGAACTTATGGATAAGATCGAAGCGGACGTGTAGCTATTCTCTATGCTGTTGGAGAAGCTGCAGTACAGGCGTGGACCAGCATCAGTTAGCAGTCCCTCTTGGGAGATGTCAGAGAAAAAAATCTGGAATCCTTAGGTATTTTGAGAATTTCCTCTCTCCATCGCGTAAGGTAACTCTCAATATCGCAGGATGAGGGAGGCTGAATGGAAATTTCCTTGCCTGTAACTCCTTTTTTAACATAGCTGTATTCCTTCCTGCACTTCACCAAGGTTGCACTCAGGTCCGGAAAAAACAGCACTGGGTCCCCGTTGTACATGATAGGTCCCACTTTCTCTCTGGACAGCTTAGCAGAGATGCAGAGGATTTTATCCTGGTCCTGATACTTCAGCAGGCAAATGAGGATGGGCCAGGCGGGATGCGGGGGACCGGTACGCTCGCTCACTTACCCGAGGCTCAGCAAAATGTTCTGGCCCCAACATGGAAGGAATCCAGTCATAAAAAAGCACAAAGGGTCCGGCCCCTCATAGCCCTCTCAGAGATTGACAATACAAATATTATTACGCCGCCTGTAGTTCTCCAGCTGGTCAACTTTATCCATCAGAAAGTCTCTTTCTTTACTCAGTCGAAGGACACGGGAATCCAGCTCAGTTAGCTTATCCTCCGCCGTACTGATTTGCTCTTCTGCCTCAGTGAAACAAGAGCATATCCCATCAATCACCCTTTACAGCTCCAAAAATAGACTGCTTGATTTCAGCGGACCATTTATTTCTGTTCATCATTGCTGACTTTAATTTCTGTTAGGTCATTGGACCTTACTTTCTTTTCACTATTTTATTCAAGTTGGTCTCCAATGACCTTTTATTTCAGTTTGGTCCTTGCTAACCTATTATTATGTTCTACACACTGGCCTCAATATTATTTCGGTGGTTAGATCTCACCCTGTTCCTATATTCTGCTCACATTTTTTTTGTTTGTTTTATTTACATATTCATTAGTATTTTCTGCCCTCCAATTAGTTGTCATTTTAGGCCTATTATTCGGCAGATAAATGGCATGTAGGTCTCAGGATGTTGTCTCAGTATCTCTGTGTATCCAAACTGCCATCAATAAAATGTACCTGTGTTCGTTGCCGGTAGCCCACACCATAACCCCACCCCACTGCCACCATGAGGTGCTCTGTTCACAACATTGACATTAGCATCCCGCATGCCCACATGACGCCATACATGCCATCTGGTACACTGTAAACCTGGATTCATCTGTGAAGAGAACACTTCTCCAATGTGCCATTGAAAGTCAGCAGTTGCCCACTCAAGTTGGTTACAATGACAACCTGCTGTCAGGTCAGGACCCTGGTGAGGACTGCAAGCATGCAAATGAGCTCCCCTGAGAAGGTGTGTGACAGTTTGTGTAAACATTCTGTGGTTGTGCAGACTAGTTGTTGCAGTCGCTTTTCGAGTGGCTGTTGTCAGATGATCTTGCAGGTGAAGGTCCCTAGTTGATGTGGCTACATGTTGTATAAGGTTGTAAGGCTGGTGGATGTACTACTAAACTGACAGAAACAACATAAGCGATGGCTTATGGGAATGAAATGAATGTTCAATTCACACACACAGCTCTGGTGGACATTCCTGCAGTCAGCATGCCAATGGCACACTTCTTTAAAACTTGCGACATCTGTGGCATTGTGTTGTTTGATCAAATTGCACATTTTAGAGTGGCCTTTTATTGTGACCATCCCGAGGTACGTGATGCTGTTTAATCGGCATAAGGATATTCCACAACTGGGACTGTAACATCAGCAAGGTCCTTTTCGGGAATACAAGTGAGACGTCAGGCCAACAACCCCAGTGGGCCCTAATGGAAATCTCTTCCTCAAGCTTTTCGCCTTGGTCGATGGTCTGTTCCCAACTACCTCTCTCAATTAAACCAGTCACTGTAATTCCATTTGTAAAAAATACTCTTCAGGTCTAGCCCCTGTTTTTTTGTTACCATTTTTTCCTGCCATCCTGCTTGGACCCAGTTTTCAAGACCTGGTCAGAGAAAGGATTGCATACTGTAAATTACCTTTATGTTGATGGAGTTTTTACTTCATTTGCAGCTCTCTCTGCAAAATTCAATCTTCCAAATACACACCTGTTCCTCTTATTCCAAATTCGACACTTTGTTTGATCTCAGTTTTCCCAATTTCCTAACCGCCCTCCAGATTTTATGATTGATCCCTTTTTATCACTTAATAGGAGACAAAAGGGACTTATACCAATCAGATATGATCACATTTCCAAGGTGAACCCAAATTGCTTAGACACCATTAGGGCCACTTGGGACCAGAAACCTCAGGATCACTGTGTCAATAAACAATGGGAACATATACTAGACCATGTAAATACCTCTTCTATATGCACTAGAAACAGCCTTTTGGAATGCAAGATCTTTCACAGAGTCCACCTCACAAATGCAAAGCTTGCCAAAATATGCCGAAACAGGACTGATTCTAGCAATAGGTGTAAAAGTTCACCTGCTGAGTATGTACACGTGGTCCTGTTATCCAAATTTTGGGCTGCTCTGTGTGAGACAACTGGTAATGTACTGGGTAAAACAATAGACCTTGACCCCCTTGCTGCCCTCTTCAGAGTCTCCTCTGTACCCAATATGCCCAAGACTGCACAACAAGTCCTCACTTTTACCACCTTACCAGCTAGGAGACTCATTCTCCTTAAGTGGACACACTCCTCCCCTTCTACTTATAATAGATGAATTCAGGAGATACTGCAGTACATTAGACTTAAGAGGATCACATTCTCTCTGAGGGGACCCCTTAAGACTTTCTACAAAATTTGGCAACCCTTTTAAATATATATTGACACACCCCTTTTGTGTTTTTGTTTGTTTTGTCTGTTGTCATTTGGCATGGTTCCATTTTGTCTTTGTCCTGGTATGCTTGTGTGTGTGATTGTCTTTCTTAGATGGGTGAGAGGGATCCGACCGTCCAGGAGTGGGATCCAGGAGGATGGATGGATGGAGTTTCCTTTACTTTTTGTGAATGCTGCTTATTTCTGTGTAAACACTAATAAAAGAGAGTTGGAAAAAAAAAGAGACTGATTTTATTTTTTATTACAAAGTCAAATACGAGAGGCTGTGCCACTTGGGGACTGTACTGTTTTATGTGTGAAAAGGAACTACTTCCTGTGACATATAGTGATTTCTGAGAAATCCCTGTCATGTGTCAGGTTTTTTTTTTTTTTTTTACCTAAATAAATGAATAATATCAGTCAAATCATTACTCAACATGAATGTGTTGATTTTGGCATTGATTTATTTTTCGTTGTTATGGGCTCTTTTCTTTTAGGTGAAAAGTCCCTAAGGAAAACATTCATTCACTCATTACCTGTAACCGCTTATCCTCTTAAGGTTGTGGGGAGTGGGACAGGAAACCAACCCAGCTGACATTGGGTGAGAGGTGGGGTGCACCCTGGACAGGTCGCCAGACTATCACAGGGCTGACACATAGAGGGAGACAACCATTAACGCTGCCATTTAAACCTATGGACAATTTATGGTCACTAGTTTACCTAACCTGCATGTCTTTGGGCTGTGGAAGGAAACCGGAGAACTCAGAGAAAACATACAAAGTCACCAGAGGGTTCTGTCCTGGGACTGTCTTGCTGTGAGGCGACAGTGCTCACCACTGTGCCACCCACAGTCTTGAGATATGAGAGGGTGTCAGACATTTCAAAGTCTTTTCAAAAGTTTTCTCATTTATTTCATTAATCACTTACAATGCAGCATAGATTTTATAAATACATGAAAATAAATCACACTTTACTTACCACCAACAATGAAATTTTACAATGAGCCATGCATTATTATAGATGCATTAATATTTACTTCACTTGACACAGACAATGATAACTTATGATGCTGCATGGACTATTATAGCACACCATGAGCCCTTACTACACTTGATTGCTGAGGTGTGTATATGTGAATATAGGTACAGTTTAGCATTATGAATGCATTAAAAGCCTCATCAGTTAATCTCTAGTTAATAACTAGTCAGGAACATCAATACGACACTTAATTCATTTTAAGGCACATCTATAATGTTTTATGACTGTTAATATGGTGCATCAGTGATGATTATGTGTATGATTATGAGTGTAGTTATTAAGCATAATGAATGCATTATAATTAACTATGGATGCCCTCATAGCACATTATATATGTGGTCTTCATGGAAAGTGTTACTGAAATTATTGCTGAATTATGACAACTGTAAATGATTAGAAATGAGTCTGGAAAGATAAATACAGTGGGCCTTTCCTCATATCTGTTTTACAACAGAGTTTAACATCCATATGAACATGTTAACCTTTAGCTTCCATCTGTATATGGGACAGTTTTTTTCCTGAAGTTCCTGCTTTTCATTCACACAGCATATAGTGTCATTCACACAGCATATAGTGCCATTTGGAAACTACGGAAGACAAGAACGGCCATGTATTTTATTTTTTTTTGTGCACTGTTATCTCGTGATAACGACTTATTATTTCGTTATCTCGATATAACAAAGATTGTTAATAATCATATGTGTATAATAACAGTAGAAGTGTGACTAATGATAACAGCAGCAGCAGGAGGCATCTGGCAGGACCACAGCAGCTCTTGTAGGCTGAAATCAAGATGATCACATTAACCAGTGCACAATCATCAGACTTGACAATTATTACAGGAAAACAATCTTTGTTATATCGAGATAATGAGATAATTAATTCGTTATCACGAGAAAACAATCTTTATGTCGAGATAATGAAATAATTAATTCGTTATCACAAGATAACAATCTTTGTTATCTCGAGATAACGAAATAATAAGTCATTATCACAAGATAACAGTGCACAAAAAAAACCCAATAATAATACATGGCCATTCTCGTCTTCCGTAGGAAACCTTGAGGAAGGATGCGTTATTTGTCACTTACGCCAGAGATTCTTAACCATGGGGCCACAGCCCAAGTGTGGGCCGCGAGCACCACCTAGAGGGCCGCGAAACAAATTCAGTTCTGCACCTGTGGGCCGCGAGGGCCGCATACTGTTATGTTGACACACTCAGTTACAATACAGCCTCCCACCACTTGGTGGCGGTAATGTGTCAGTTTTTTAACTGTTAAACAACTGACTGACGCATTACCGCCACCAAGTGGTGGCAGGCTGTATTGTAACTGAGTATTGTACGTAGTTTATCTATTTTTTTATTTATTTTTAAACTTGGTGATTATAAGCTATAGTTTCATTTGCACTTTATTTCTATTTTATTTAATGTTATTTATTTATTTAATTTGAAACTTTTATTATTTTGAATGTATTTATCACCACATAATATTATTTGTCAAATTTCTAATTTTTCTTACCAGTTTTTTGAGAGGACATCCTTTTTGCTGTAACTTGAGCCTTTAAAATTGTTGTCAAATATGTTCTTGTAGCACATTTGTCCCATGAATTGTTAGCCTGTTTGGCATCTTGACGGAGGTGTAGATTTATATCCACATGATAAATAAATGTTTCTGTGATGATCACATTGTATCATGTAATTTATTTGATATGTTTTTAGCTTATTAATTGGAAGTGGATTTGATCTAGTTATTGAATACAAATCAAACCAAGAGTAAGATCAATTAAACATGTTAATATCTGAATGGGCCCCGGGCCACATTGTACTAGAAAAGTTGGGCCCCAAGTTCAAAAAGGTTAAGAACCCCTGACTTAAGCAGAGAGTAATATTATGAAGTAACTTATTACTTTCAAATGAAGGTTACTAATAATATGTAATATGTTACATTTTGATGGTAACTAGCCTAACACTATTATTAGCAGAATACATTCATTGTTGATGTGATCTTTTTGACAATAAGAAAGATATAGAATACTGTATCATCACACTTGTTCTTTAAAACAAGAAAAAGCCTTCCAGAGTGGGTAGATCATCTAACTTATTGCCAGCCATTTCCAAGAAGATTCTGCTATTTTGTCATTGCTTTTGCTATGGTAAACGGTGAAACAAAGCCAAAGACTTGATAAGAAATACTGAGCAACTAGCTACAGTGAGACTCACATTTTAATGTATTGCAAATTTGTCATATGTAGGTGGCATTCTGAGTTCTGTCTGCACAACAGTGTTGTAATGTAATGTCCTCAATGATCCATGTGAAAAAAAAGTGAAATTGCCCAAATCTAGCCAGCTACAGTAGTATACTGTACAATGGTACCTGTTGTACAGATATTCAGTTTTTTCAGGGTGGGTTCAGTAAAGTGACTGTACTGCCTCCCGTGTTGTTTGTCACTTATACCTCCAACTTCTACAAATAGACACATGCTGTGCCAGGAGGCATATTTCAATCAATAACCACCATCCCTCCATAATCCGACTTAAAGTGGTAACAGAACAGAGGAACAGGACAAAGTGTCACAGCCTTTAGGAATGCCTCGGGCAGTTTTTATGGCTTCATTGCTTTGTACATCCTTAAGCTCCTTTTTTTTTAATGATTTGGTCCACAGACAGGCGATGCCTCTGTGCTACACCATATCTATTAAAGGCATGCAGCCATGTCAGTTGGTACAAAAATGGTATGAAAGTTTAAAATTGAATGAGTATGGTATAAATGCATTGATTTTTTGCTCTTAATGTCACAAAGGGAATGTACTATGTATGTATGAAAAGTATACTACTTTATAGTCAGTTCAAATGATCACAGTTTATTTATGAATCTGGTAGTAAATTAGAGGAGCAGTGCATTATCAAAGTACTTCACAGAAATCTGTCTGGCTAATTTTGACTGAAAACCTTAAACACACTGCTGTTTATGCTATTTTTTTTGCTTCTACTTTATTGTGGCACAAAAACACAACCAATTCAGTTTTATTCATTTTGTGTTATAAAATACTTCATTTATTATTGAGGTTTATTGTTTTTTTTTCTGACTGCTAGTGTTCATTTCACTGTTACTACTCTTGTCTCATTAGTATGTATTTGTGGACCAATCCAAACTGTTTTAATCTCCAGGAGTGTCCAGTATTTGTGTCGCCTTTTTGTTCCATCAGATCTTTAAATGTCAAACACTGCTGAGATTATCACTGTGCCCTGTCAGGTTAAAGAGATTAACCCTGATTGACTGGTAAAGTCAGGTTAAACTGTAACTTTCCAAACTTTGTGCTACTTTCAAATTGGAATTATTGAGTTGTTTTGGTCCAACCTTTTTGCTTCTTTTGGAGAAAAAAACAACACATTTCTTGGACTGTATTTTATGAACCAGTGTGACACAAATGTTTCTGTTATTATCAAATTGCATCCAAGTAACCAGAATAACCAAATACAGGACTGTAGATATGAGTGTAATTATTTTGTAAGTCTACTCCTGTAAATGACTTGATAATTATTTAATAAATCCATATTTTTGCCAAGTTTTAGTCAAATAAATCTTTTAACTAAGTGGCCCTCTGCTGATTGAATGTATGTTTTTGCTGATAAATGGGATGCGCAGTCTTATACAAAATTTGGTTCAGTCTATAAAAGTCTTCTTTTTTTTTTTTTAGATAGCTTCAGTGACCAGTGATCAGGAGAGAAGGATTGACAGATTATAGAGTGGATACTGTCATATGTCACACTGAACAGTTAGTCAAACTACCCTGCATCAGGAGAAGCATGTTTTACAAAACACCAAAAATATTACCAATTAAAACTTAAATTTATGTTCCAAGAAAACAGATGTCAAACAAGGACATTTTTTATTTGTAGTCTATGACAGTGCTTAGATTTAGCTGCATGAAGTCACAAGACAGTATTTTGAATTGTGGTTATAATGGTGTGGCATGCTTTCTGTCTTAGACACTTGTGTTGGGTCGCACATCTCATGCACGTCAGTAATTACCTCCTGCCATGGCTGTCCTTAGTTCAGCTCATATTCCTCTTTATATCCATTTGTCTTTTTAGAGGAACATGGAGGATCATTCTGCTCTATCCTGTTCTGCTTTGTCTTGTGTTGCAGTTTTAGATTTCAGTAAACACTCCCACTCAACGTTTAGATAATGGACTTGTTTGTAAAATACCCTCAACAATTTGGCCATCTGGATCTCAGTGTGAATCTGACTAAGACCACCAGCTGAACGCACATCTCTGCCCCCCTCTGCCCCCCTCTGCCCCCCTCTGCTTCAAGGGGTTTAGGACACACTCCTGTCCAGCCTTCACTGTTTTTCAGAGGCTCGCATGATGTGTTTCAGGTTCCTGCTGTTCAGCTGTAAATTTGACAGACACCATATTGCATGTAAAGCTTTAGTCTGTCTGCTTGCAATCCCCAGACCCCCAAACACCAGTCTGCGTGCATACACTTAACAGACTCCAACACTCTTGGCGTGGGGCATGACACACTCACAACAACTTTGCTGGAGTCATTGAACACTGTCATTTTGAACTGTTAACTTCAATTTGTCATTGTTGTTATAGACCCCCCATCCACCCCCAATCATTTATCACTTTGTCATCTGTGCCAAAATATGTCACTCCTTATCCCTCTGACACCTGCCTATGAATCCTTATATCTAGCTTGCTATCATACACAAATATAGTTGCTACAGGACACATTACATGTGATAATTGTTCATGTTGAGATAACAGGAGGGCATGCAGACACCATGTGTGTTATAATATGCTTTGTTATGGGGCAGATTGCCAGATTGAAGGCTTACAAGCTGTGATATAGCGACCTTTAATAAAAGGCAATCTTCATGCCCCAGTGGATATTAAAGGTGATTATTTTCATCTGAGTGATTTATGTGCAACACAAAGAATTCTCTTCAGTAGTTTCATCTCAACAGATAATAAATAATTCATCCTCTGATGTGAAATTTCATATTTTTCTATGAAAAGGACAGGTTTTGTATCTGATGACTTATTAACTTATGAAGTTAAGATGCTTCACATTCTGTACAATTACTCATTTTCATATAAAGACTAGTAATTTATAATCTTTATTTGTGCAGTTGCATTATAGGTGTGTTGCCATCTAGAGCATGACTGATACATTTACAGTTGTGTGGTCGGTATGCACCATGGGGCAGTAGCAATGTTGCTGAATATAATACAGTTTCTTTGTCCTTGATCTTTAGTGAAGGTTTTACTCACCAATTTAAAGCTGCCTCACAAATCTGCTCTTTGAGACAGTGGTAGCCACAGGGCTCTGAGGAGAGCAGACTGTCAGCAGAGCTTGTCATGCTATGGGTATTTCATGTAACTGAATGCAAGTAGCTGTGATCTTTGCTGTATGTCTTTGCCATACTAACTCATAACCAGGGGTGAAAGGAAACCTGTACAGTACTCTGTACCACTACAAGATTTAATTTCAATGTACAGTACCAGGAAAAGGGGACAACAGCAGCCTGCCTAATGCAGTTTGTTTTAGGTCTTATTCATAATCCCTTACTTATGAAAATAGATACGTTAGTTTCAAAGGTTGTAAATGTCACTGCCCTCATACTTCTATCTGTCCTTTATGTTGGCATAGATACAGCCAATAGATGGCACTAGAGGGCGTAGTCAAAAGTTTCACACAACACATGAGGGGATGGTGGAGGAGGTCGTAATACTGTACTTCTAAAGAAGGCAGTGCTGTAGATGGCGGTGGTCTGTGAGGTCTTTAAATAAATCGTAACACGTGGACATGTTTTCACTATATTACAGATTCCTTTCGTTCCACCACTTTTTAAACATCATTATCTCCTGTGGTCTTGGTTCTTTTGTTTTTGTCCTGTTGGTTATACTACAACACTACAACAATTTTCTTTGGAAAAATATTCAGTAATTTTACTCTTACACAGTGCAGTCACCCGAAATATTCAATAACTTGACTTTTAGAAAGTCGTTTTTTTAAGGGCCTAATGTTTTGAAAATTCAAAGGCAAACTGTTGTTGATGATTGAACAGGCTGTTTGTCGCCCAGGTGTGTTACTCAGGACCCAAAGAAGCACAGCATTAAGTTGTTTGTATAAGCAGTTCTCGAGAAAGCTTCAAGCAGCAATACCACAGGCCAGTCAACCCGTTCTGAATAGGCATGTTTTGAACAGGCACTAGACCACTGAAACATGCAAGTATACATATATATATATATATATATATATATATATATATGTATGTACATCCAGACAAAAAAGTGATGCATAACCTTTGTGTTTTATGACAGAATTTTCATTGCTTAAACAGTGTTGGTCACTGTGGTGCATGAGATGAACAGTTAATGAAATTGATTTCTTTAAGCATGTGTAGCCTGATAAGGATTGCTTGACTGGATCATCTGGTAGTTGTGGATCTTTAGCAATCTGTCTGCTGAGCAGCTGTTAGAACTTGGCTTGAGTCATAGGTTTGGAGCTCCTTGAATTAGAAAACCCAGATTTGTTTCAGAGGGTCAGTGGAATAAGACACCTAATCTGCCTTTGTGGTTTTCTAAGTTGACTAATCTTGATATAGACATCCGTTGTTTGGGCTCATCTTAGTATGCTTACACCATAAGCTGGTTAATACTATAAGTGTGATTGTGGCAACCATTTGTCAGCTGAAAGCCTGATGTCTTTTTAGTCGTGCATATTGTAGTAAGGTCTCAGCAGGAGAGCATTAAGTGCTGGCAATTAGCCATTTATGCAACCTTACCCCCTTTATGGTAGAGCACTGACAGAGATAAGAAACTCTGATCCATTAAACTACTTAACTTATTTGTGCAGTAGTATGTTGAAGGTTTTTAGTACTTGTTGAGTTGTACATAATTTTGTACATTCAGTTGTTTGTCTGTATTCTAATGTTGTGGGTTTGTTCATGCTTTCATGTATGAATCTGGGCTTCAGTTCATGATAGCTGGTCATCATTTACATTGGTTTCAATACTCATGTATTGGTTTTGATTTGCATGGCATGAGAATGAAATAGTAGGAAATAATTATCCAGCTCCATTTTATTTCTTGCCTTTCCTTGCCATTTTTGTGTAGCCATGTCATTATCTGTTTTTTAATTAATGCAGTCGGACTCCTGTTATTGGGGATGTAATGTGATCTGCCATGTAGACCAGTCAATATCACTGACTGACCTGCTCTTGACAGATGTAAGAGTTAGCTTAGGCTAAGAGCATTCATTTAGACCTTGTCACTAGTCTAGTGCTGGCTCTGCCTTCTTTTTTAGCCATGCTGGCATTATGGCTCTATGGATGGCAATGTCAGCCGACTTGTTCTTCTGATGGTTGGTTGGTTGGTTGGTCGGTTGGTCAGTTGGTCAACCACTTTGGTCTAATCAACAACTACTGGACTGATTGTCAGACGTTTGTGGTCCCCAGAGGATGAATTCTGCTGACAGTGGTGATCCCCTGGCTTGTCTTGTAGTGCCACATAACTGAAAAATACGTATTTTTCAGTTATGTGGCACTACAAGACAAGCCAGGGGTTCACCATGTATATATGTATATATATATATATATATATATTTATACATATGGCCATGTCAAAGTCATATCATTTAACAACCTTTTTTTTTTTTTTATTTAAACAAAACACATTTTACAGCCAAAAGCACGTCTCATTGGACAACAAATACAATATACAAACTGAAATTAAACAAACAATGAATTAAAGTGAACGAAAGCAAATAATGGTCAACAACATTACAGTTGAAATGCACAAAGTGGTTCACAGGGAACTAAATGAGTTGCAAAAAAACAAAACAAAACAAGAAGAATAGTACCAACCCCCACCCACACCCCACAAACACCAACACACAGACTCACACACTAGGGATGCTCACTGTGGATTACCAGCATTCAATCAGAGCAATCATAGAAAGTTATGTATCCCTAACATAAATTCATACATCCACACATATACATATGCACCCACATACACAAGTACATACAGAGACACACACAGACACACAGACACAGACACAGACACAGACAGACAGACAGACAGACAGACACACACACACACACACACACACACACAGAGGGGAACAAGATGGTTTATAAAATCTCATAATGAGGCATCAGGTAGAGAAGAGTTCATCCTAAAAGATCTTTTAGCGATTCAGCTGCAGCACGGCAGTTGTTTATACAAGCCTCACCAGCACCAGTAATTCTAGCAGTCAACATCTCTAAATAAATGACATCCAGGAAAGTCAGGGCCCAGTGTCTGGTAGTGAGAGAATGGGGAGGTTTTCACCATAATGCAATTAACTTTTTGGCAGCTGTCAAGCCAGCTAGCACAGTGTGCTTTTGGAGTTTGGTGAAATTCAGCTCTGGCAGATCATTTAATAACAGGATGGGGATTGTCACTGGGATGGTTACTGATACTAGGTGAGATAGCTTGGCTGCTACTTCAGACCAGAAGCATGAGACTGGAGAGCAGTTCCACATCATATGCAGGAAAGTCATAGTACAAAGGTTAGATAAGGGATAATTTATCAAGTTCATTGAGTGGAGTCTGCGAGGGGTCAAATATGTTCTGTGTATGTAGTTAAAATGGATCTGTTGATGGCCCGCATTGCAGGAGGCCTCCTTAATATTCGCCCAGACTTCCGTCCAATTGAGATCAGGATCAAGACTGGGGCAATCATGCCTCCACAATCTGTCAAGCGGTAAGTCATTATAGGAAGCCTCCAGGAAGAAATTATATAAAATGGATAATGGGTAAGGATTGTCACCAAGGAACACCATGTGCCTGTAGAGACGATCTAAGCTGCAGGTAGAAAAAAAACGTGGATGCAGGCACCTCCCTAATGTCTTGAAAAGAGCGTAGTCCCGACTCATTGCATATATCGCCTAAAAAACAAATATTGCTGTTATACCAAGGAGAGGATGAAATGGGTCTTCCTCCAATTAACAGGCCCTTGTTATTAAAAATCGGTGTGAATGTATGCCACTTGCAGGAGATCTTACATTGTGATTCAGCTGCATGCCATGTCTGAATGAGATGAGAAACTACTGGGCCGAAACGTAGCTGACATTGTTTATTAGATATATTGGCAAAAAGAACCTCCTGCAAGTTCCATGGTCATACGCAATTTTATTCCAGCTTACGCCAGGAGATGCATTCGAGTCACGGCATACAAATAGCAGCCTGAGTAAAAATGACCAGAAATAAAACCTAAAGTTGGGTAGTGATAAACCACCATTTGCATTTCTTCTTTGTGTAGTGGTTAGTTTCAAACGTGGGCGTTTTCTGTTCCAGATAAATTGTGAGATACTGGAGTAAATTTTGTTCCAATAATTGATAGGAGGAGAGAGAGGGATCATTGAGCTGATATTCTGGGTAAAATGTTCATTTTGACTACAGAGACACAGGCTCGGAGAGAACTGGAAAAATAAATCCATTTGTCTAAATCTGCCTTAACTTTATTTAATATTTCTGAATCATTGTGTGTTACAGTGCAGTTCAAGGATGGGAAGATTTGTATTCCGAGATACTTAAAGTGTTGGACAACAGAAATGTCAGCTGGAAATTGCAAAGCCTTAGCTGAATCATTAAGGCGTAGCAAGAAAGACTTGGTCCAGTTAATCTTAAAGCCAGAAAGACAGCTGAATTCCTCACAAATAGACAACAGGCTAGGTAAAATTTGTAGTGTCTTTTCCATGAAGACCAGAACATCATCAGCATATAATGACAGGTGATGGTGGGTACCGCAAACTGATATAGTATGTTTAGTGGTTGACTGACTGTCACACTCTGATCTAGAGTGAGGGTAGTATGTTGAAAGGCTGACTGAAAAAGGTGTAGTTTAACCTCAAAATGTAAAAAAAAAAAAAAGGTAGCAAGACAAAGTCCATATGATGCAAAAAAATGAAGTGTTTTATTGTCTTTTAGAGACAGTCCAGGGAAATGTGAGCAAATAATGAAGCAAAAATGCAGCAGAAAAATATTTACAGTGCACTGGCCGGAAACACCATTACCTCTGAACAACACCACAGCCCTTCTCTGACTGACTAGGCAGTGTAGATCCCCTTCATTTAAAGGCTAGGCCCCTCCCACTGGACAATACCATCTTTAATTGGGATCAATTAAGTAATCAGTTCAAACACACAGATTATTTTCCATATCGAAAACTATTACAAAGTCTGTTTACATTCATTTACCACACATTAAGGGAGTCATCAAAGCATTCACATAATACCCAAGCTAGGAATGAATTTACAACCCCCTTTAACACTCCCACCAGTTGGTATGGTGCAGTAAGATGGACTGAGAATGCTCCCTACTTGTTACTCAGGCACTATAAAAGACAGCCTGAAACTATGCTCGGGTTCTTTATCACTGCCCAGCACCAGGAAGCACTGTGGTAAGAGAAGAGAAACAATTACGTACATGCAAACAAACTTATGATCTACAATCTTTAAATAATAAAGAGTTAACTCAAAACCATAACAATGTGTTTGTGTGTGTTTCTGTAAAACCTTATGGGGAAAAATAGCACAGGAAACTTAATATGATGTTAAATGTAGCTCAGTGTGTGCACCCACCAAACTATCAGTAGCATGCTACCTGGCTAACATGTGGCATGTGGAATGAGTGATGGTGTGGTGTGCTGGTGTGGTGTGTTACCAGTGGCAGGAGAAACTGCCACATTACCTCTCCCTTCTCCTGGCGGTTGGTCAACCGAGACAGGTAGTCTGCCAACAGGCTGGTCTTGCCGGATTTGTGCCTGATCCTGAAACTGAAGGGTTGCAAGTCAAGATACCATTGTGTGATCCTAGCATTGCGATCCTTCATTGTGTTGATCCAAGACAGAGCTCTGTGGTCTGTAAGTCGAACTCCCTTCCAAGGAGATAATAGCGCAAACTCTCCAAAGCCCATTTAATGGCTAAGCCCTCCGTCTCAATTGTTAAATACCTGGTCTCCCGGGGTTCCAACTTACAGCTGAGATACAACACTGGTCTCTCCTTTCCCTCGTCCCATTGTGCCAACACAGCTCCAATGCCAACATCAGAAGCATCTGCCTGGACCATGAAGCGCTTCTGAAAGTCAGGACTACAGAGGACAGGTGATGAACACATGGCATTCTTGAGAACAGTAAAGGACTGTTCACATTCTGGGGACCATCTTACAGGGTTGGGTTCCCCTTTTCGAGTTAGATTAGTCAGAGGGGTGGCAAGAGTGGAGTAGTGGGGAATGAAGTTAGAATACCACCCTACAAGGCCTACGAACGACCTCACCTGCTTCTTGGTGCGTGGGCGCGGGGCATTACGGATGACCTTGTCATAAGAGGGCGGATGTGGCTCCCTCCCAGCTGGAACCCCAGATATTGGACTTCACCCTTAGTCCACTCACACTTCTGAGCATTGAGGGTCAAGCCGGCCCTCTCGATGCAGGTCAGGATCTGTCTCAGATGTTGGAGATGGTCCTCCCAGGAATGGCTTAAGATGACAACATCATCAAGGTAAGCAGCACTGAAGGATTCAAACCCTGTGAGAACAGCATCCATCAACCTTTAGAACGTTGCAGGTGCTCCATGCAGTCCAAATGGCATTACCATGAACTGGTACAGTTCTGATGGTGTACGGAAAGCGGTGTACTGCTTTGAGGTTTTCCCTAGTGGAATCTGCCAATACTCTTTGCAAAGGTCCAGCATGGTTATGTACTTGGCAGTCCCAACACGCTCCACCAGGTCATCTATGTGAGGCATGGGGTAAGTGTCAAAGCAGGAGGCAGCATTAACCTTCCTGAAGTCAATACAGGGCCGTTGAGAGCCATCCTTCTTAGGCACCATTACCATGGAACTGGACCACTCACTCTCAGATGGCTCTATCACCCCGAGATCAAGCATCTTCTGGACCTCATCCTTCAGGGGCCCCACCAACCATTCTGGGATGCGGTACAGCCTCTGACGAATGGGAGGAGTGTCTGCCTTTTGGAGATGGATGGTGTGCTGGATCAGTGTTGTCCGCCCTGGACCATCTCGGAACAGCCCAGGCATTTCCTGAAACAGCGTCTGCAACTTCTGCTTGTGTTGTGAGGGCAGGTACTCCAGATGAGGGGTTTTTGGCTGGAGGAGTTGTTGCAGGTTAGAGTCAGACTCACCATCTTCCTCCTTGACCTGATGTACCAGTAACACCAGGCCCATGCTCAGGACGTAACATTAACATTTTACCTCATCTGCCATTGGCTAGTGACCTCCAAAAATTTACTGGCCAAACATATTTTTCACCAGCCAAATAAAAAAATTGTGCCTTATTTGACGAAAAATAATTACCTTAGGTTTTTAGTATGAAAATCCAACTTTAGAAAAATTCAACCCTGTCCTCTGTGTTTCTTTGGCGTGCTTGCGGCAAAGGCTGCAGCTCATAAATAAATTACTTACTGACTTATTCATACTTCAAAAACAGCATCAATAAGTGATTAACATAGGGGGGATCAAAATAAAATAAAAAAATAAAATAAAACTCAACCAGCCACCCTCCTCCCCACAAGTAACGAACAGTCCCTCCATAAGTACAGTCCCTAAAGTGCAGTGAGGTTTGTGGACCGTTACCTGCCACAAAAAGAGAAATGTGAACGGCTCGTTTCTCCTCTGACACGCCACATACCTGTGTGCCGCCACGGCTCGGTTGTCCAGATACTACTGGGCAGTCATGACACCAACGAAAGAGGAAATTACTGGACCTGGAGTTGGACTTCTCTGTCGCCGGTAAGCCGTTATCTTGCACCGCAGAGCACTATGAGCCTCCACCGTATTCCTGTCTGTGACCCCCGTTCAACCCACAACCGCCAGGATTCGCCTGTCCTTTCTGCTGCTGGTTGAAACGTGATGATAGGGGCGCCCCAGTGCCCACTCCACTAACTTGACGTGGAAATGAGCGGTAGTCTAGAAAACTGGCGAGTTTTGTTTTTGTTTTTGGTTTTTTTGAAGGGCACTCATGCGCCCTCACATAGATTGCACCCTGGGCGGTCGCCCACACTGCCCATAGCAAAAACCGTCCCTGGACACAGCTGGCTCGAAGCACATAAAAAACCCACATGCAATTCAAAATTTTCCATCGGCCACTGGAGGGTGTGTGTTTTTGTTTTACACGCCAAACTTATTTTTTACCCGCCATTGGCGCTTGGCAGGTGTTAATTTTACGCCCTGCCCATGCTCCTACCACTCTTTGAGCAGGTTGATGTGGTAGACCTGGGATACTTTCCCCTTGTCTGGGTGAGCAACCTCGTACGTCACTGGTCCCATCTTCCTCAACACCTCATAAGGTCCCTGCCATTTGGCTAACAGTTTGTTGCTGCTAGTTGGCAGTAAGATCAGGACCCTCTGACCTGGTGTCAGCTCCCTCTGCCGAGCCCTTTTTTTCATACCAGCACTTCTGGTCCTGCTGCGCCCTCTCCAGGTGGACTTGGGCCTCCTCATGGTACCTCTCAAGGAGTTCACGCATTTGGAGTATGTAGGACAGGATACCTTCTGGTGCTGGTTTCTTGGTGGCCTCCCACTCCTTCCTCAGGAGATCCAGTGGCCCCTGCACTGGCCATCCATAAAGGAGCTCGAACGGGGAGAAGCCTGTTGATGCTTGAGGCACTTCCCTGTAGGCAAACAAGACAAAAGGTAACCACTTGTCCCAATCACGGCCGCTATCAGAGACAAACTTAGGCAGCATCTGCTTCAGCGTCAACCAGACCATCAGTCTGGGGATGGTATGGAGTCGTCCGTATGCCTTTAATGCCCAGTTCCTTCTGCAGCTGTTTCATCGTGCCAGAAGTGAAGTTGGTAGCTTGGTCCGTGATGATCTCATCTGGCACCCCTACACGAGAGAAAAGCTGGACCAGGGCACCGATTATCTTTGGTGTCTTTATGCTTCGGAGAGGAAAAGCTTCTGGGAATCGTGTGGCATAGTCACAGATCACAAGTATGTACTGATAACCAGAGCTACTCTTCTCCAGTGGACCAACCACATCCATGGCTATGTGCCGGAAAGGGGTACTGATGATAGGTAATGGGTGTAATGGAACCTGCTTGGCTTTGATGTGTGTGGTGACCTGACACTCTGGACATGTGGTGCAAAACTGTTTGACATCGTTAAACATTGTTGGCCAGATAAACTGTGACCCCAACCTCATGTAGGTTTTTTTTGCTGCCCTAGATGGCCTGCCTATGGTACTGTGTGTGCCAGATGTAAGACAAGAGGCCTACAACTGGTTGGTACCACTAAGCCCTTACCTGCATCCCCCATTGCATACAGAATGTCATTTTCAACCATAAACCTTGGACCAGTCTTTTTTCCCCTCCCCATCTTCAACCTGCTTGTATAAGAAAGACAGAGTAGGATCAGACATTTGCAACTGGCTTATGTCATTGGGAATGTCCCAACTGACACTCACAGACTCGGGATAGGTTTCTACCTTAGTGGGGGTGCCTTGCATTTTCTCCATGCGACGATGTCGCCGTGATTTTCTAGGGCCTTTGGAACCACCCGCACACAGATCACCATCAAGATCTGGGAGGGGCTCCAGGCCAGCTTTAACCTGGGACCTTGTTACCATAGCACACATCTCAGCTTTTTGTTGTTTTTCTGCAATTAGGTCTTGTAATTAGGTCTTGCAGGATTGGCAAATGCCTGCCCATCTACAGCTATGGTAACCTCAGATGTGGGGTAGGGTTTCTGGTCCCCATGAACACATTCAATGTCAATTGTTCCCATAGTCAATACCACTGTCTGTCAGATAGCGTTTCTTTTTTTTTCTGTTTAAGATTATTTTTATGGGCTTTTTGCCTTTATTGACAGGACAGAGAGTGAAATGGGGAGACAGAGAGAGAATGGGGACTGACATGCAGCAAAGGGCCGCAAGCTGGATTCGAACCTGTGGCCGCTGCAGCGAGGCGATGTACATGGGGTGCCAGCACTATCCACTACGCTACCGACGCCCCCAGATAGCATTTCTTAATCAGTGACATGGAACTCCCATTGTCTAACAAAGCCAATACCTGTACCCCATTAACAGTAACTGGATGAAATGAGGCATCTTCTGAGCGCATGATACCTGGGTCTCTAGACACCTCTCTGTGGGGAACATAGCAGTAACCAGACAGTTTAGGCTTTTTGAGAGGGCAGTCTGAGGCCTTGTGGCCAGGCTGCTGGCAGTAGTAACAAATGATTTCCCCACGACTGGTACTAGCCTGCTGCCCATATCTACTAGTCCCCCCAGTCCCCTGACTGGCACCAGCCTGCTGTCCACCTCTGCTGACCTCCACATTCCCCTTAGTCCCATAGTTATTAAACTTCTGACCTTCTTGTTGGCTGTCCCCTTGTCCTCTGTTCGGCTGGCACTGTTGGGACCTGGTCAGTACTGGCCTCCGGGTGTTGACATACTGGGTTGCAAGCTTCGCTGCCTCTAAGCCGGTGGTGGGCTCTTGCTCCTTGACCCACGTGCGGATGTCGGGTAGAAATACTCTCAGCAGCTGCTCCAACACGATGGCTTCCCTGATGTCCTCCACGCTGCTCTGGTCTGGCTTGATCCAACATCGATATAGGCCTTTCAAGCGTTGGTAGGTTTCGGTCGGCGCCTCTCCCTGGGGTACAGCTGGATCTCTGAAGCGCTGGTGATAAGTCTCAGAAGAAATGTCAAACTTGGCCAGCAGGGCTTGTTTAAGGTCTGGGATGGAGTCAGACCACTCTTCATCCATGGCGGAATAGGCCTCCAATGCCTTTCCCGTCAGTAAAGGCACAAGTCTGTAGGCCAACTCAGTCTCTGGCCACACCCAAGTTTTGGCAATCCACTCAAAGTGGAGGAGGTAGTTTTCAATGTCCTCACCAAACTGGAATAGAAGCAACTTGGGGTCCTTCCGTGGGGCTGGTACTGGTGGCTGCTGCTATAGTGCTGGTGCTGCTGATGGCTACGGCTGTGGCGCTGTTGCTGGTGCTACTGGTGGCTGACTGCCAGCTTGGATGGCTGTCCGTAGGCCTCAGAGTTCCCCTAAGAGCGCTTCTTCCCTGTCCCTCTGAGCTCCCATAAACTGACGTAGCAGCGCAACCATCTCCTGCCGTGGCGGTGCTGCACGGGGAGGCTGGGATGAAGGCCCCTCCCCATCCTCATCAGTCCCCTATTCCTTACCTTCTGCATCTGGTGCAGCTGGCTCAGGATCTGTTTTAAGTTTGGCTGCCTTGCTCCTGGTTTGTATTTTCCTTTGCCCCCCCCAGCGACCTTTCGGTTGGCCATCCCACTACTACCACCAAATGTCACAATCTGATCTAAAGTGAGGGTAGTATGTCAAAAGGCTGACTGAAAAAGGTGTAGTTTAACCTAGTGATGTTACGTGCTGTGCCAATGCTTCGAAGCGTGCGTTGAGTAATCCAGGAAGTGTTTCCATGATGCGCGAATCGAGGCTTGTATCGTTTCAGATGAATGATGTCATTGATGACGTCTGAAGCCTCGCAGGCCGGCTGTACCACGTGACTGGTTCGGGAAGCGGTTCAGATCTTGGTGCGAGGTTTGCACAGAAGTGACACAGAACACAAATATTACCCTTTTTGCCATTATTATATAAGATGACACTACACCACAATACAATTTTTAGCCAAATGATTGGTTTATACACACAGGATGCATTCACAAAACAATAACAGTTTATTGTAGATGTATTTGATACAGTATAGTCATAATATACTCACTAGAAAATACACTATATTGATAAAAAGAAAGTTATAATATTATTATTATTATTATTATTATTGTTAGTCATTCCCAACAGCTATTACTGACACAAAATACCGTATATCACAGATTACATAGTTAAGATCACAGCTGCCTGTTTTACACACTTGGGCCAGCAGGTGGTTTCGTGTGCACATGAGGCCTCGAGAAATAAACCCTTTTCTGAACCAATTTGCTGGAAAGCTTCAATGCTTCATGAGGCTTCATCTCACCATCGCTAGTTTAACCTCAAAATTAAAAAAAAGGTAGCAAGACAAAGTCCATATGATGCAAAAAAATAAAGTGTTTTATTGGGAATGGGCACAGTGACGTCACTATGGACGTTGCTGCCATGTTGATGGCTACGGGCAGCAGTAAACAAACGCAGTAGTTGAGTTGCATCGAGTGGAGAAAGCGAGGGAAAAGATGTTAAGATGCCAGAAAGGAAAGGGAATTTACCGGGATACATTGAACCACGAAGCCAGGGACTGGTATATGGAGAAAATGAACGCTATAAATGGTTTGGACCTAGCCTTGGGAGGTGTATTGCACATTGGTAGTAAGAGGCTCTAGCCTTGGACCAAGACGTTCATTGCCTCTTACTACCAATGTGCAATACACCTCCCAACCACTAAAGTGGTGCTGTGGCGCAGTAGAAAGCCAGTGCACTCATTCATTGCAGGACGAAGAAGGGGTGAAGAAAATTTCAGACATCCGAGATAAAAATGCATGTTAATTGAACAATAACGGATATACAAACACACGGCAACCCCCGTACACCTTCCTAACATCTGTGCCTATGAGGTGAGTACATTACATGTTTGATTCGAACGTTTATGGAGACATGAATTGGTCTAGACCGGGAACCCCCAAATGAAAAACAGGGTTCATTCATGCAATGAACGTCTTGGTCCAAGGCTAGGTCCAAACCATTTATGGCTTTCATTTTCTCCATATACCAGTCCCTGGCTTTGTGGTTCAATTTATTCCGGTAAATTCCCTTTCCTTTCTGGCATCTTTACATCTTTTCCCTCGCTTTCTCCACTCGATGCGACTCAACTACTGTGTTTGTTTACTGCTGCCTGTAGCCATCAACATGGCGGCGACGTCCATGGTGACGTCACTGCGCCCATTCCCTATTGTCCTTTAGAGTCCAGGGAAATGTGAGCAAATAATGAAGCAACAATGCAGCAGAAAAATATTTGCAATGCACTGGCCGCAAACACAATTTGCGGCCAGTGCAGCACTATAAAAGACAGCCTGAAACTATGCTCGGGTCCTTTGTCACTGCCCAGCACCAGGAAGCACTGTGGTAAGAGAAGAGAAACAATTACATACAAACAAACGTATGATCTACAACCTTTAAATAATAAAGAGTTAACTCAAAACTAGCAGTGTGTTTGTGTGTGTTTCTGTAAAACTTCATGGGGAAAAATAGCACAGGAAACTTAATATGATGTTAAATGTAGCTCAGTGTGTGCACCCACCAAACTATCAGTAGCATGCTACCTGGCTAACATGTGGCATGTGGAATGAGTGATGGTGTGGTGTGCTGGTGTGGTGTGTTACCAGTGGCAGGGGGAAACTGCCACACTGACAGATCATTTGAGCGAGGGGCTCAAGAGAAAGCGCAAAGAGCGCAAGACTCAGGGGACAGCCCTGTCGGGAGGATCTAGTGACTGGGAACAGTGCAGAAGACAGTTGGCCAGTAAGCACTAGGGCCGGGGGATTCGAATACAGGACATTAACTATATTAATAAAACTCGCACTGAAACCCATTTTTTCCAGCACAGCCCATAAGAAAAAACACTCCAGTCTATTGAAGGCTTTCATAGCATCAAGGGATAGCACTGCAGTTGGAGGTGTTTTGTTTACTGTAGCATCAATTATATGGAGGAGTCGTCTAACGTTATCCGCAGCTAGCCTAGTATATATAAAACCTGCCTGGTCACAGTTTATTAATGTTGGCATGTGATTCTGAATGCGCCGGGCTATATTTTAAGATCCGAATTTAATAAACTGAGTGGCTATAACTGGCACATTCTGTCGGATCCTTATCTTTCTTTAAGAGTAAGGATATCAGGGCTATACTGACATCTCTTGAAAAGCTGCCTTTGTCTATAGAAGTTGTTAACATGTTTAGAAGCAACAGGCCCAGCTTATCCCAAAATGTCACATATAACTCAGGAAGTATCCCGTCGAATCCTGGCGATTTATTTCTTTGCATGCCAAGAGCAGCTGCCTTAAGTTCCTCTAAAGGCTCATTTATGCTCCCTTTACGTACAAAAATGTATACGTCCGTTTCAGACAATGTTACCGTCACTGCCCACATACTTCCATGCGCCCTTTACGTTGGCATGGATGTTAACCAATATATCCACCAGGAGGCAGCCCAGCATCAAAAGTTTATGACAACAACAAACTCAAAAACAAACATGGCGACTGTGGAGGAGATATTGATAATGTACTTCTTGCATAAAAGACAAAAACTGGGGCAGCATTGTAGAAGGCGATGGTTAGGGATTTTTGGATTTCACGATACGATACGATACACGATATACGGGTCACAATACACAGGTCACAATATGATACGATTCGATACATATCGCGATACACACACATTTACTTTAAGATTTCAAAGGAGCTATATGTAAGAAATCTAAAGCAAATAGTCGTAAAATCCTCCTAATATGTCACAGAGACTAAGGAATAATGTTAATATAACATACTGATCTCACCGACAACAATAGTACAGCCAAAATATTTGCATTTAAAAAATTTTTTTGCGGTCTGCAAGTCATGTTTATGTTTTGAATTTGTGTTTTTGTCTGTTGTGCCACCCACCGCCGTCTACCAGTCACACAGTCAGTAGAGTCTCAGCATCAGTTACAGTTACGACTGAGCTTCAATGGCTGACGGTGCGACTAAACCCAAACGACCTTGTTATGATTCCCAAAAACGCCAAGACAAAACTCGAAGCAAAGCGAGGGTTTATATAGGAGATGCTTTTGAACGGTGGAGACGGTTGACAGCGGAGAAGAATTTGAAATCAGATGTCGAAGTGACTACTCTTCTCCTCAACAGGTAAGCTTTAGCCAAAGTTGGCTAACTAGCATCATAGCTAGACAGGAATGGACATTTTGAATACTTTCAACTGTTATTCATTTTCGATCATACATTGTAGCCCATGTGCAGGTGGGTCATTGACCCGACTGATTGTTTTGAGAAACAAACGTTAGCAGCACAGCAAGCAGCCGGCTCCTCCTCTGCTGTATCCCGGCAGCAGCGTTAGCAGCAGAGAAGCCAGACTTGCTCGGACGGTCCGCTGGAAAACTGAAGATCAAGGACCCGGCGACGCGGCCCTGCCATGGCAGCCGCCTGTGGGCAAACAAATCACCCCCAATTTCCACCAGATGCGTGTTGGTTGCGTCTGCGCTCTGGCACGGCAGCGGAGCCCATAGGATTCAATTCTAGTCAATGTGTGTGTTTCCACCGGCTGTGACTGTGCTGCGTCCCAGCTCCGTCTCAGCTGCGGCACTCCGGAGCCCACCACAACAGATACGCAGGACTTCTATTTTTGCCGGTGTTAGATCACCGGACGCCAGAGCACAACACAACAATTCAGCACAGAGCAGCAACCTCAAATCTGTAAGGGAGGGGGGCGGACAAGACTTTGGCCACATTCTTACACAGAGCGCCTTTAAGTGTTCAAGATTAGACTGAAAAGTGAATGGCTCAATTACACTATATAGATAACTCAAACTCAGTAACAGGACAAATTGAATCTGTGTACATACATCTACTGATGCCTCTGGACACATCATCAGTGATGTTCCTGGAATCTTAGGGCGTTTTGGGTCTCTCAACATCATACGCCCTCCTCCAGGTGACCCAGTCGAGGCTGATCAGACCCCAGCTTGTGTCCAGGTGGCTAGCTAGCTACTATGACTCCATGGCTCTCCTCTTTTGAGCCACAGCCATCTTGAGGCTCTTTCTGCCGCATCGGTGGTACTGCGGATGGCTCTCTTCTTTCTCTCTCCCTCAATGCCTAAAATACTGAAGGCTCTGGCCAAGGAACGGGCTGCAGATCCTCTGCATCCAACCTCCACAGGGAGACACCTCACTCTCCACCCAGCCTGCTGACAGTCGCTGACCAGTCCTGCATACTTGAAGAGCTTCCTCTCTAAGGCTTCTTCCAAGCGATCTTCCCACGGGACTGTCAGCTCCAGCAACACTGCTTGCTTGGTGGATTCAGACAATCAAAGATGTGGGTAAAAAAATATGAATTTATTGTTGAAACAGTGCATTAAAGACATACAAGCATAAATGTATTTCAAAAAACATGACAGTTTTTTTTTGTTTGCAGCCTACAACTGACAATGTTGAATTGAAATGCTGCATTTGAATACTACTACTGTGCTGTAGTAGGCTAACCTGGCCTGTATGAGTCACGGACTGTCACTAAATGGAAAGTGAAAACTAGCATTTGTTGAAACAAGAGCCAAGGCCAAGTGCATCAAGAGATCAAGATTGAGAAAATAAGAGATCAAGAAAATAAAGTGCATACCTCTCAGTAGTAATTTCAAGCACACACTGAGGTAGTTAACGTCACACGGACCTGTAACCAGGGGTGGACTGGGGCAAAAAAGAGGCCCGGGAATTTAGTACCTGACTGGCCCACTCAGAGGCCGGGGCGGCGAGTGATGGTGGCAAATGCTGGCGGCGGATTATGGCGGTGGATGATGGTGGTGGATGCTGGTAGTGGATGATGGCAGTGGATGCTGGTGGTGGATGATGGCGGTGGATGATGCCGGCGGATGCTGGTGGTGGAACAAATATGTTCACATATATATGGGAGACAAAAAAATATACATGTAAACATTATTGAAGGGATATTGACACATCTTTTGACCTGAGGCCTTGATTAGAACAAATATGTAATATTTTTAATGTTAGTTAAAATAGTTAGTCTGCAATAGTCGCTTAATAATGTGAAGACTGGTGAACATGTAAGTCACACTAATAATGATCATAACATAATAATAAACATATCATCACCTTACTGAAGTAGCAATTTCTGCAACAGCTCACTTTTTTTCTCTGCAACACCATCTATGATGTATACAGCAGAGCAGCATTTAACTCACCAGCTTAAGGGAAATACACAAGAGATAATGTTAGATCAGATGTTCAGCTATTTTATTAGTTACTTAGCCATGCTGATGTTGGCTAATGCCACTGAGCGCTGTCTGGCTCTAGTAACGTTACACAATAATGACGTTTTGACAGCCAAACTAGCCTACATACGTTGTGCTAAAAGTTAACAAGTGTAACCTATTTTTATGGACTTGCCTCTTAGAGTGATTTTAAGTTCCCGTTATAAGCTGGCACCACAGTACATGCCTTGTGTTACGCCCCGGTCTAGGGTTGTGGGTGCGTAACATAAGGACACACAGAAACACGGGAGTAAATGTACAGGTGAGCAATTTATTGCTACACACTCCAAAAACACACTGTACAATATCGCACACAAAATGGAGCAAAAGACGTCAGTGTGAGCCCAGGCCAAAACAACAAACAAAAAGCAACCTGTCTACCGACCGGCAAAATAACTAATCCCTAACAAAAACAAAAGAAACAAAAATACAATACTAGGCCTGACTCCCTAGGCTAACGAAAAACAGGAGAAAACAGGTATAACAAAAATAGCAGCTCACCCCTACGCTCCGTGCAAACAATAATATGTGACAATGACTATTTACAATATAGACAAACAACTCAGTTGGCCCTAAGGCGCTGGTCTTAACAAAAGAATTAATTATTTAGCAAGCAAGCTAAATAATCACACGTGGATCACACAACAAAGTACTTATCAATCACAAAACCAGAGAACGATACAATGTGCTGCTGCCATGTACGAGAGTGGGGCCGGCTTCCGTGTGGCCGGCGTTATGAAGGCCGAGCCCCTTGCTCCACCAATCCGGCAGCGGTGACGTCACGCTTGTTATCCAGTAGGCGACCGTTGACACTGAAGGCCGAGCCCCTTGCTCAGCCAATCCAGTCGGAGCAACGTCACGATCGTCCAGCGAATCACCTGCACACCTGTTAACACAACACACACGATCTCCAGACAGAAAGAGAGGTCTGACTCTCCACTAAACATGATGATCAAATCCATAGACTACATAGACATAAACACATACACATAATAAATACACAGGCGGCTGGGGAACGTAACACTTGAACTCTTATTTTGAAGGCTTAACAGAGAGCGGAAGTGTTGTTACACGGTGTGGTAGCAGTGGAGTTTACGGTTGGAATGGAAGACGGAATAAGTGGTCCTTGTGTGAAACTGCAGCCTCCGTATTGTTATTTTATAGTTTTACACAGTATAGGCGACATCTGTAAACCCTCGGTTACATTGGTGGCAGCGGTGGGATGCTTGTGCCAACGTCCCGCAAAAGAAAGACGTCTAAATTACCGAAAAGAAAAGTTCGGAGAGTCAGTTAGCTTCTCAGTTAGCCTCAGCTAGCAACGGCGGAGCTTCGTCGTGTCGGAAAGTCGGTGCGGTGTGTGCACGAAGACTTCATTCATCTTGCTGCTGTCTTCTGAGATAATTTAGGAGCAACATGTGGAAATACGAGGATCCGTTGGAGTATAACTACAGAGAACGACGTGGAGAAAAGCCATTCGCCAGCAACGTGAGGATTGAACTTCCTCCGCCATTTTCCGGTGAGGAAAAACAAAGTTTCCCCTGCTGGGCCAGACAGTACGAAGTAGCGGTGAAGGCGCTGGTTGGAGGCACTGGCGGTGACTTTGACTATGAACTGGTGAGGATTTTACCAACGCGCCTGACAAAGGCTGCTTTTCTTCTAGGGGATAGCTTGCCCGCTGCCGTTCAGGCGGATTACGCTCAGGTAAAAGAGAAATTGCAGGAGGCTTTTGGACAAAGACATTTTCTAGACTGTTTCAGAGCAAACCTCTCTGCCCTCCTCTGTGCTCCCAGAGAGAGTCTGGAAGCATATGCAGCAGAAATAAGCAAGCTAGTTCAAGAGGCATTCCCAGGCTACGGTGATATAGCTCAGAAAGAGGAGAAATTTCGCAGATTTCTGGCTGGACTTGACCCAGCTCTGAGAGCTAAATGTCACGAGCAGGGATAATTTGGATTTGGATGAGGCCCTGACCATCGCTGGCCGGTGTGAGATGGCCAGAGAGGCCCTAAAGATGGACTATGTCAACACACAGGTACGCCAGCCTCCCATTGAAAGCAGTGCAGCAGCCATGGTGCACTCCATATCTGATGGAGGTGGCTTGTACAGAGCTATGGACCGACTTACTGCAGATATGAGGGAAATGAGGATGGAAATGAGACAAATGGCAGAGGAAAACAACCGACTGCGATCCAGCCACTGGAAGGATGAACGGAGAGCCCCTCACCCCATACGTGGAGGTCAGTGTCAGTGTACTTGTGGGGAGCAGGGCTGTCAGTCTCGCCAATGGGGTGAACAGAGAGGGCGTTCACCTGACCGTGGCTGGCGCGAGCGGCGCGCAGAAGGAGGTCCCAGGGAGAAACAGGACTACTGGGCCCCCTACAACAACCGAGCCAACTCCCCAAGTTGGCGGGGTCCAAGACCTGCTAGGAGTCCCTCTAATGAGGAAACACAGAGACGGCAAGGTGTGCATTTTCTCTCCCCCAGGAGGGAAGACTCAGCAAACCAGTCGGTAAAAGAGATGTAGCTGATGTTGCGGCCCAAACACCAGCTACAGAGCCTTTGGGCCCTCTGGAGGGAGGAAGGTTTATCTCCTCCACGAGTAATGCCATGACACCAGACAAGACAGAACAGCGAACCTCATACGTGAGGGGAAGCATTGAAGGGACTGAAATTAACATATTAGTTGATTCAGGAGCAACCGAGTCGTTCATCAGTGACAATCTCTGCATGTCTGTTCCAGCCCTGCACAAGCGCCCCTAACGGCGGACTTTATTGCTGCACGGGCAGTGAATGGACAGATGCTTGACACACTGGGCACTATAACAGTCACTCTGCGTCTGGGGAAGACCTCCCGGCAGCAGGTTTTCCACGTCATTAGGGGGTCCACACAAACAGTGCTGCTGGGCTTGGACTTTCTTGTCACTAATCACGCCCTCCTGGATTATGCCCATGGCAAACTGCACCTATGGGACACTGTACTTCCACTTCTGAGTGGCAAAGACCTGATTCCTGAGTGTTGTAATGTTTCCATCGCCACTGTCATGACACTGCCCCCCCTAAGTGAGATGCTAGTGCCTGTGAGTGTGTCCCCACCTGGGCCCGTTGACCAGCTGCCTGACTTTGTGGGCTACTTATCACCCAACCTCAAAGGCAAAAGTGAGTGTGTCATAGCTCACACAGTGACATCTGTGAAAGACGGGGTTACCACAGCCCGTGTGTTGAATCCTACAAATCAGGACATCATACTGAGAGAAGGCGTGCACCTGGGGGAGTTTTTCTCTGTGGATGAGTCCGAGATTGTGTCACTCCCACAGGTTCCAACTGAGACTGTCTCTGCCATTTCATCCAGTGCCTTTTGTGTCACTGGAGGAGTCTCCCGCTAGTCAGCAACAGAAAGCACAACTGGCTGCACTGCTGGCAGAGCATCAGGAGATATTCAGCACATCAAAAGGGGGGACTGGCAAATGCACACTTATCCAACATCACATCAAGACCGGTGATCATCCTCCTCTACGGCAGCGTACCTACCGGACTTCATCAGAAAAGAGAGAGGAAATAGACAGGCAGGTGGCCGCCCTGTTGGCTGACGGGGTAATTGAGGAAAGCTGCAGCCCCTGGGCCTTGCCTGTTGTCCTTGTAAAGAAGAAGAATGGTGAGTGGAGGTTTTGCATTGATTATCGTCGCCTGAACAGTATAACCGTGAAAGACTGTCATCCTCTCCCCAGGGTGGACGAGACCCTGGATGCACTGGCGGGCTCCCTGTGGTTCAGCACGCTGGACTTCTCTAATGGATATTGGCAGGTCGAGGTCGCCGAGGGAGACAGGGAGAAAACTGCCTTCACAGCGGGCCAGGGCTTCTACCAGTGGCGGTCTATGCCGATGGGCCTTACTAACTCACCTGCAACATTCCAGCACATGATGGAGCTGGTGCTCAGAGGGCTCCCATGGCAGGTCTGTATGGTGTACCTCGACGATGTTTTAATATACAGCCCCACCTTTGAGGACCATCTCTCCAGTCTGCGCGAAGTTTTCTCCAGGATTTAGGCAGCCGGCCTCAGGCTGAATCCTAGGAAGTGTCACCTGGCTTGAGATCATGTAGTGTTCCTGGGACATGTTGTTTCTCGCCACGGCTTACAGTCTGACCCTCGAAACACGGACAAAGTCAGAACCTGGCCCACACCACAGAATCCAACCAAAGTGAGAGCATTTGTGGGCCTTTGCTCTTACTACAGACGCTTTGTTAAGGACTTTGCCCAGCGTGCAGCTCCTCTGCACCGCCTTACCTGCAAAGACACGCCTTTCAAATGGACAATTGAGTGTGACACAGCCTTTGAGTACCTGAAAGGGGTGCTTTCATCCGCTCCAGTTGTCACCATGCCTGACTTTAACATCCCCTTTAAAGTGTACACAGATGCCTCCATGGAAGCAGTTGGGGCTGTGTTGGCTCAGGACAGGGACGGACTGGAGCGAGTGGTGGCATACGCTAGCCAATCACTCACTTCCCCAGAAAGGCGCTGGTCTACATTTGACAGAGAGCTGTGGGCTGTAGTGTGGGCTATACGCCAATTCAGACATTACATTGGATCAGCTGCCTTCACCATCATAACTGATCACAAGCCTCTGCTGTGCCTGTGTGGCATGTCTATTGACAAGGATCCCACGGGACGCAGAGCAAAATGGATATTGGAACTGGACCCTTATAACTGGATTATACAGCACAAGGACGGGCAGTGGCATACTAATGCTGATGCACTCTCATGGCGTCCTCAAGACCCTGAGCCCAGTGTGGTAAATGTCACCACAGGTGAGGCAACCACACAAGTGAATGTCATAGGCTCGGTCAGAGGGCCAACTGTTCCCCAAACAGACACTTAGCTGCTTCAAACACCCACGGGGAACCCCCAGACCTGAAGAGAGGTAAATTCAGAGGGTTTTAAGAATAGGAGTTTAGCAATTCAGTTTGTCCATGAGGGGAAGAAATACAGAAGGGATAAGTTAGTAAGGAGGCAAGGGTGTGGCCGCCTAGAAGGTGCTTGTGATTGGGAAATGCAAATAGATTTAGGGGGAAAGCTTGTTGTTCCCCAGGAAATAGTTTGTACCAAGCAGAGGCCTGACATAGTGTTGTTGTCACTGAGTCAACGGATAGTTTATTTCACTGAGCTGACAGTTCCTTGGGAAGACTCAGTGGAAGAAGCCTATGAAAGAAAAAAGCTTAGGTATGCAGACTTAGGAGCAGAAGCTGAGCAGCGAGGATGGAAAACTAGGATTTGTCCAGTGGAAGTGGGGTGTAGGTGTAACCAAGATGATTTTGATATTCATTTATATACATATCCTTTTATTTACTTATTTATTTTCTTTCTATGAAGCCCTTATATTTTTTATTTTATTGTGAACTTCCCCAAAATCCGTTTCACCTGTAAATAGGTTCCTGTCATGTTGATTTTTGTGGCGTATCTTTTTGTTTCCCTGGGGACGTCATTTGCGTTACTTCGCGGGGCTCACGCTTCAGTGAGACTGTATGCTCAGAGCTGAATGTGGAGAGGAGCTGGTGCATTACTGACGTCCTATGTGTTTTTTATTCTGTTCCAAAAGGAATAAAATTCCATGCAGACCTTCAGTGCTGGTGTGTGTCTCACTCAACGCAACACAATGCAGATTTGAGCAGAACTGAGTTGGCTACATAGGGGATTCATAGCAAGATCAGCTGTCTCGCTCCTGGGGGAACTCGGAGTGCGGGGACAGAATTTAAGGAAGACAGTAAAGGAAATGTCAGATGAAGCAGCCAGAGCTAGTCAGTGGATTTGGATGAGGAGGGATAATGTCAGTTGGGGGCCAGCAGGGGGAACTACTAAGCAGGGTACATAACTCCTTGAGATCAGGTGGAGAGATCCACCAATCAGTCCTCTCAGGAGAAAATCCAGGAAGAGGAGGGTTATTTAAGTGTGGGAGTGACCATTTGAATCCCTTTTGTTTGAGACCATGCTGCAAGGTGAGTGTGTTTGCTGATCCTGGGAGTTTATCTATCTCCTGTAACTTTAGCTTATATTGGAGTTATGCTATGTAGCATGTGAGATAGAGTATGGTGAATGTGCTAGGATAGGTAGTATCGAAATTGTTGTCGAAGGTGGCAGTGCTGTTTGGGCTGAGAAAGCCATGTGTAAGTAAGGTAAAGGAGGTTGTTGGGTTGGTGCGGGGAGCAGTGAGACCTGGCATTAGGGGAGTGTCTCTGGGACGTCAGAGATCACTGTCTAGCCTCCTGGAGGTGTCGTGGGACCAACTAGACAAATTACTGGTGAAAGGAGGTTCCCACCTGATGACCCCAAAGACATGTTAGTTATCACTGCTCACTGGTCTGTATTGTTAAGCCCAAACAGCTTCCTATACAGTTAGCACTTTCAGTGGCCGTGGAAAGTCAGCCATATTTAAAAAACTGAAGACTAACAAGACCTGCCAAGACACATTCAGAATTTGGAAGCTCCTGGGAGGTCTCAGATTACCTATTTCACATGTCAAATGTACCTGCCTTCCACAAACACAACTAAAGTTAACACGCTTCACTACCAGCTATTTTGTGCAAGGCGTGGAGAAATAGACTCCAGTCAGCTTCCACCTTGTGAAGATTGTCTCTACATGCAGTCTTGCCTTACGAGCAAACTATCAGGCTCCTATCTGGTGGAGGAGTCTGGAGTACAATCCAAGTGTACCAAATCCAAAGGATCATGGATGGAAGATCCATGATGGGGAACTGGCCATTGAGTGGATGCGAGGTATGCCTGCACCAGAGGCTGTATTGGACCTACAATCATGCTCCTGCTCACGAACATGTAAACTTTCAGAATGGCCATGCCTGCAAAGTGGTCTGCATTGCACAGATATGTGTGAACTACAAACCTGCAGCAACCAGGCAAATGAGCTGGAATGTTTTCTGGAGCTGAATGATAGTGATGTGGACAATGAATGATGTGACAGAGTAAATGCTATACTATATAACTGCTCTAGATGGTCTAAATTCTTATTTGTGTTCCTAGCATTGATATTATCTCTGTGCTCTGCCTTATGCTATCTCTCTCTCTGTTTTAAGGACTCACCAACCACAGCTCCTGTCTCTTCTCCACCTGATTCAAAGGCTGCCATTGCTGTCTCTCCATGCTCTCCGCTGACATTCAATTTCAGTATAGTAGCTCTATAGTAGTGTCAGCTAGGATGAGGGCAGCAGGTGGGCCCCCCTATTTTAGGTCGGCCTACAATGGAGAAATAATTCAATTCAATTCAATTCAATTCAATTTTATTTATAAAGCCCAATATCACAAATCACAATTTGCCTCACAGGGCTTTACAGCATACGACATCCCTCTGTCCTTATGACCCTCGCAGCGGATAAGGAAAAACTCCCCCCAAAAAAACCCTTTAATGGGGAAAAAAACGGTAGAAACCTCAGGAAGAGCAACTGAGGAGGGATCCCTCTTCCAGGACGGCCAGACGTGCAATAGATGTTGTACAGAATAATATAAGGCACCTCCTTCACTCTGCTAGCCTGGGAGTCCGCCTTAGGCAAGCGGTAACACTCCCTTTGCCTCCTAGTTATGGGCCAAATAGCAACTGGGCAGCTCTGAGTGCTAGTAGGCCTACTGTAGGCTACACTAACACTGAGTGTTAGCACAGTAACTGCATAATCAATTTCCCCTCCTTGTGATTGTCTTCATTAACAAAATTGGTGCATATTTAAATAAAAATATTTCAGAAAATTTGTAATACAAAAAATACTTGTCTTAATATGAGTGATCAACTGGGCAAGTTACATGGGGATATCTATTAGTTAATATTTCACCCTATTTGTAATGTTTTGCCTACACAGGTGTAAGTTTGTTTACAGAGTGATAACTATAATTAAAGCAGCTGTGCAGAACTTTTTACCATTAATAGGTGTGAGGGTCCAAAGGACAGAGGGATGTCGTATGCTGTAAAGCCCTGTGAGGCAAATTGTGATTTGTGATATTGGGCTTTATAAATAAAATTGATTGATTGATAAAACTGTCCCTAGTTTGTATCACCCCCTCTTGAAGATCCACATATTTATTTGAACCCAACAGCGACAAAAAAAGCCTTTCTCTATATGGCTATTTAGCGTAGCCTCGTTCGGGTCAGACACACAGCGGAAGTCAGCAAACCAGAATATAGCACCCGAGGCAGAAGTGATCCTGCTTGCCCGCAGCAGCCCACAGCGATTAAACCACTGAAGAAGGAGCCGTGTTTACAGTGTTCTTCAAGTAAGCAGCAACAAGCATTGCTGAACACATAACACCTAACAGTTTTACTAGAGCTGTATCTATGAGGACTTGGTTGTACTTTTGATGTCATGGTGGATAACGAAGGAGCATCATCTAAAATTATCTGTGACTGTGACCATGAACACAAATATACAGCAGGCAGTTGTCCTCAGTTTATAAGAAATTCAGAGCTACACCAGAACATTTATGAACAGGTCTTACTTTACTACTAATTTGTGTGTAACGTTAGCATGTTAGCATGTTTCCACTAATTACTTGGACTGACCTAACGTAGCGTTAGCTTTGCAAGCGAAGGCTGCAGGTAACTGTGTATCTTCACATAAAAGAATACTCCGACGATTTGGGAGTTATGCCCTTTCTCTATCATTTTCATATTGAGACAACATGATGGATATCTTTTTTGTGTCTGTATGTCCAGTGGCTGGGTCTCAGCGGTTAGCATTGCGCTTATAGGGGGTCAGTACGTCCTGCGCTGTGATCCACGGAGGATACACCGGTGAGCAGACACAGACGTAGCTTGTAAACAAAACTCAGCTGTTTATTTAGCCTAGCGATATCTCTGGATTGTAGTAGCTGCAATGGACGACTTTGAACGCGATTTTGAAGAGTTTCTTGTAGTGGACACAGATCCAGAGCCATACCTGTTTGAGCCGGAGCATACAGATGAGGAACGCCATGTGTTGGATGTTGAGCGGGCGAGAAGAGAGGCTGAATCCTCCGCTCCCATTTTGCTGCACAGAATGGGATTTGGTGCTACCATCGTTGGGGAGATATATCATCAGGAGGAAAAGCACCACAGAGAGTGCATCACAAGGAGTGAAAACTTTGCAGCAATCACCAATCCTGGCGTGATTGAAACTTTTTTTCATGTTCCTAAGATGAACTGGAAAAAACACGCCAGGGCTGCAGGAGCTGAGGGACAGCTTTCAGTCGGGTGAGTAATATCGTCCGTGTCGTCTCTTTGTTTGCTTTTACCGAGTGACCTAGCGTACCTGTCCCAGAGCCAGCTGCAGCTGTTGCTCACCGGTGTATCCCTCCGAGCAAGATGTACTGACCCCCTATAAGCGCCATGCTAACTGCTGAGACCCAGCCACTGGACGTACAGACACAAAAAAGATATCCATCATGTTGTCTCAATATGAAAATGATAGAGAAAGGGCATAACTCCCAAATCATTGGAGTATTCTTTTCACATAATAATGCAGACTCAGCAGATGACTTGTTAACTGTTTATTTCTCCTCACACCGAATGTACACAGCTGCTTCTCATTGTTTGCAGTAGCACAACAACGGTTACTACATTACCCAGAATAACTTGAGGCACACACTACTACGGTAGCCTTAGTAGCTCAAAATACACAACAGATTAGATCAGAACAGAAACACGACAGGAGAATTTACTGAGTAATTTTGCTGTTTCCACTAATTACTTGGACTGACCTGACTTGGTTAATCCTCTTGCTCTCCAAAACAAATGCATGCGGTAATTGCCGGTTGCAGTCGGAATTTTACGACACCAGGCTGTGGATGTCATACCGCTTCGACCAAAGGGGCGCTATAATCAACGGAAACGAAAAGTTCCGCCCAGCTGCTTTAAGCTACTAGATAGGCAGGGCTATCATACCAAAATATAAACTAGAGACCTCTAGAGTGATAAAAATGCCAAAATTGTTTGGTCCCTGTGGGTGATAGGGGCCTACCAAGTTGTGAAAATGATCCCTTTAGCCCCTGGACTAATAGGGCCCCATTCTATTTGTCTGTTTGAAGTTCTGGCTGCACTAGTTACCTGTCAGGGGCTGGTGACATCAGATGGTGAGGTGAATAATTTAATAACCTACTTTTATGATAAGATGACATTGTTTGGCACATATAAATGCAATTTTGAGGTGATTGGCTTATTTACATTAATAATAGCAAACACATATATACATGCCTTTTGGATTTTTTATTCCTTATTCCATGTCCGCCTGTAATTCATGTGTGTTTAGGTGTATACATTTTTTTAAAAGGAGCAAGGTACTGATGAAATCTTTGCTGCATTATGTGCAGCAACTGTCTGTGAACATTCAGTCCAAATTTGGTGACATTCTGATAATTATTTCCCGAGATTCATGTGATAAGGCAGACACTGTCCCTTTTGGAGAAGCCTCAATTTTGACTATTTTCAATTTTGGGGAGGACCCAAAGATCATCCAAAAAAATGTATTAAGCTACTACTTAGGCAGGTCTATCATACCAAAATGTAAACTACAGACATAGAGGAAGTCAAAAATACCAAAATTATTTGGTCCCTTTAAGTGATACCAATTTGTGAAAATTAGCCCCTTGGCCCCTGGACTGTGAACTGGTATGGATATGGGGCAGCATAAGATCAAACTCCAAGTTTCAACCCAGCATTTTAATAAACTGAACCGCTGGTAACAGGCTGATTGAGTGAACATCATCTAGCAGAAATACCCGTGAGCTCAAGGCTCAGAGAAAATGATATGGTCTTTACCTTATGTGGTGAACAAAGAACACATTTTACCAGCATAACTTGTGGTCATGCAATCTGGAAATCCATCGGTAAAAAAAAACGGAAAAAAAAAAAGGATTTTTTTTTTTTTTCCCTTCCTTTACCTCTGGAGGCACTGCCCGTAGTTTTTCGACTAACGGAAGTGCAGGGGCCTCAGGGATCGCTCAACCCCTTCACTTTCGGCGGTGACCCAGGGATTCACCTTGTTGTTTACAAATACTTCCAGGTAGAAAACCAGCAGAGTTTATATATATATATATATATATATATATATATATATATATATATATATATATATATGATATCACATTTTTCACGTCACTATATCACTGTTTAGACTAATCTGATGTTTGTAAAGTCTATAAACACAATGACTGAACAAACACTACTATTTCTGTGTGCACGTTTTGTAATTAATAACATGGTTATTGTAGACTAGCTGGGCTAACCGTTAGCTGTTAGCCCCGTTAGCGGTGTCTGTAGTAACTCAGTAACTCAATTAATGGTCCATGAAAAAAAAATTTTTTCCAGCGGATATCTTAGTTACAACATGATTGAGCTAGTAAAGCAGTTTTGTGTTGCTATGTGTGGTATTTATTCAGTTTTGGGAAATCACGGTGTCTAGAGAGCATCAGTGGCTGCAGCTGACAGGGACAGCTAACAGCCTAACAGCAGCAGCAAAGTTAACATCAGAACGTCATCTGTTAAAAGCCTCCTGTTGTCGGATACAACATGAAATTACTCCAGTTAGCTCAATCATGTTGTAACTAAGACATCCACTGGAAAAAATATTTTTTTCATGTTGACAAGATGGCGTTTTGGGTGGAGCAGTCATCATGGGCGCGGAGCTTGCTGTTTCTGTAGGTACACATTTCCTGGGGACACCTGCACATCTTGGCCCCGCCCCCTCCATTGTGATTGGCTAAAGCGCAGCATCGTTCAAACTCAAAGCCCCGCCCTCCCCACCCCCCTGTAGTTGTCTTTCACACAGGGCTGCCAACAGATTCTACAATGTAAATTGCAGAATCTGTCTTGAGAGATTAGTGGTCATGTAACTGAAAAGTTAACTTACATGAGTTTCATTGTCCATCGCAGGATATCTCAGTGATACACAGCTTAATCAACAAACAATACGGTCGGGGAAAACATCCCAAACATGTTGGATGGAGTATGGACCGTCATTCAGGAAATAAAGGTGGTCTGTGTCCATACAAAGCAAAACGTTAACGAAAAAGAGCGGCCGTTGCTCCTCCATTAATGAGAATAATGATGTCCTCATTGATCCGGGCTTACAGTGGCTAGCTGGCCGTCGGGTAACCAGATATCTGAGTGTACAAGCAGTTTGGTGTCTCAATCTGACCTAGGAATATGGCTAATATGCCCAGTTCAGTTCAGAAGGAAAAGAGAGCGTAGTCGCACAAGCTGACACAATGGCAGTAGGCGATGTTGTCCAAAAAAATATAGACATAGATATAGTCCGAAAATACTATGTGAATCCAATGCTAAAGCGGGCTAGGCTAATATTAGCCAAATAGCAGCTAAACATAAACAAACACAAGAGGACCAACATGACACTCCAGTCCCATCAAAAACAACCTAACATTATGTTAACAGACTAGTGCTGTGGTAGAGATTTCGGGCGATGTCTGATAATGTGAATTAGACCAGGGAATGTGTTGAATTATTCAGCTCTGAGTGACCGTGGCTAGTCGTTAGCTTCCTCCAACGGCATGGGCGCCGTTTTGTCACTCCCAGCCGAGGGAAGAGCCTGCAGAGTCAGGAGAGATGAAATCCTCTGCCTTTTCTGGAGACTGGAAAATCTCCATTTTACCAGCTGCTTTGACTTTCAGTGTGGCGGGATAGAGCAAGAACTCCACTCCTTTAGCTCGGGCCATGTTCATGGCTTGGGAGAAGGCTTGTTGTCGCTGGGAACTGCCCACTGGTTCGACAGCCCATTGGTTCGACATCCCATTGTTCCGACCATATTAAACTCATTGTTCCGAAGTCCGTTCCGAAATCATCATGATGCCCTGTGGTTAAGGTCTGGTTAGGTTTAGGCACAAAAACCACTTGGTTAGGGTCAGGAAAAGATCATGGTGTGGGTTAAAATGAAAAAGAAAGTGGCAAACACATAAGCCGTGAGCCTGCTCCGCCTCAAGCCGGTCGCGGCGCACCATACGCCCGCCGTGAGCTGTTCAGCACCGCGGACAGTCGGACTAATGGGATGTCGAACCAATGGGCTGTCGAACCAATGACATGGACCCGTTGTCGCTTAACAGTGTGACTACTGTAAAGAAACTGGGCCATCCGTCCATCCAGTATGACATGGGTTTTCTTTGCGACACAGAGGATGTGCTGGCGGGTTGTGTACTGGAGGACTTGAAGACTAGGGTGCGAGGGACAGTTTTCTTGTTGTTGTTGTCACTGTACACATGATGGGCACGCATGATCTTGCCCTGTAAACTGCCCAGAGAGGGGAACCATTTTGGCAGCGCGTTCCTGAGTGTGTACGACGTTGGACCCCTCCAGCCCTTCTGGTAGTCCGGTGATCCAGACGTTGCATCTCTAGCTTAAGTTTTATCGTCTCCAGCACAGCCTCTTGGCTAATTAGCCTTTCGGAGTTATCTTCCACATTCGACTGTATTTTGCCCATTTCAACATTGACAGTGCCGATTTTCTCGATTAGAGTTAATATATATATATATATATATTTTTTAGGGTATTTTTGCCTTTAATTGACAGGATAGTGAAGTGTGAAGGGGGGAGAGAGAGAGAGGGAGACACATGCAGCAAAGGGCCACAGGGTGGAGTCGAACCCAGGCCGCTCCTGCTGCAACAGCCTTGTACATGGGGCGCCTGCCCTACGACTAAGCCACCGATGCCCCGGAGTTAACAAGTCTGTCTGAATGGCCCATGCCCTCTCCCATCTGCTGAAGTTTGTTGAAGCGTGTGTTGAAGCAGGTTTTTTTTAATTTATTTTTTATTTAACCTTTATTTAACCTTTATTTAACCAGGAGGTCCCACTGAGATTAAAAACTTCTTTTTCCAGGGAGACCTGGCCAAGACAGGCAGCAGCATAAAATAAACACAGTTACAGACATAACATAAAAAAGACAACATCGTAAGAGTACATACAGTAAAAAGAGTAAATCAGTAACAATTTAAAAAAAAAACTAGTTCATTGCAAAGAATTAAGAGCACTGACAGCTTAAAGAAGCTTTCTCTAAGTCCTTAAGTTTAGATTTAAACTCGTTTAGAGAAACTAGGCATTCCAGTTGTAAGACATTTTGAAGATTGTTCCATGCAGTGGGGGCAGAATAAGCAAATGCCTTTTTCCCAAGCTCAGTATGGACGTTTGGGACTGAAAGTAGGTGTGACCGGGGCATATAACCCCAGAGTACAAGAGTGAGTTGACAACGCCACTCTGGGAATTTCACCCAGAGAATGAATAAGTCAATACACAAGTTCTTTGAGAAGAAAAGGAGCAGAGACGTGAGTTCTAGTTTCAAAATAGCACTTTAATTTAAATCCACCAGTATTTAACTTATTGGGGAAAGAAGCTGAAAATAGAGGCTATAAGTAAAAAATATGGTTCTTTATTACAAAATAGACTCTAAAATACACTCTAAAATGTTAAGATTTCTAGGCTGAGCTCATTACCAGTACAGGGGGAAAGGTGTCAGGGAAACCCACAGGAGGATGGGAGTGAAGGGGGGAGGAAACCACCACCACGAGCATGAAGGGAGTTTACACATGCACTGCAAGACAAGAAGGCACACGGGTTAATACACACAGCAAACACATGCAATAGAGAATGTCCCACTCTTCATGCAGAGACACACACACACACACACACACACACACACACACACACATGTTAAGGCCACAGCAGATAAAAGAAAAAAAAAAACCTGGATAGCCAAAAAGCTCCACCCAGTGACCAACCACCTACAGGTATTTAACAACCCAACCGTCCTGTAACTGGCAGAAAAGAAACCCAGCAATATCACAAGTCTCAGGTTATATAGGCTACACACCCACATCAATTTATAAAATAAAGGTGTACAAAACAGAGTAAAATAGCTCCCTCACGTTACGGGCCTTCACATAATCCACATACACATACAATGCGACAGGGTAGAGCCAACTGAGTCTGCCTTAAGACAGAAAATAATCCAAATCAACTATCACAAATGAATAGAAGCAAAAAAGAAAACTAAAAAGGTATGAAAACTAAATTAACTACAGAACAAAAACAGCAGTGGCAACAGAGCTCCGCCTAATAGGACAAAACAAACACAATATTAACACATAGGTCTTCGCTTGAACAAGAAAACACTACTAGGCAGTTGAACAATGGTTACCTTTGCTCAAGTACAACGGAACTAGTGCATATGGGACACCAGCATCATACTCCTTGTTCCTATGACAGACTGACATTACCCAAACTATATGACATTAGGTAAAAAGTATGACATGTACATGACTCATGTATGAAACTACAGTTGTAAATAGTAGCATACCTTGGGCAACAGGTTACAGTGACCAAACAATTGCCCCACATGTGATCCAGCACACACATGCAGCACTCATGTGGTGTCGGGGGATGGGGGTGAGTCCTACTGCAAACAACGCCTGTGAAGATGCCAGAGAGGAACTTAACATGCACACAGGTAACAGCTAGAAAGGAGGCAGATAAGATGCATACCTTATTGTGACATGATCTCTCTCAAACATGGAGACAGGACAGATGAGGAAAGCCTGTGGCTGGCTGCACACAGCTACTTTTAATGGGCAGTTAGACCAGGGAGCAATCAAGTCTCACTGGGTCCCAATAGGGTAATCAGAGGGGTGTGGCAGAACACAAGAGGGAGGGAGGCAGTGTGAGCGAAAGAAGTCTCCCTCACTACATGGGTAATGGTCATGGGAGCGCAAGGAGTATTGTCTGGTACTCCTTAGCATGGTAAGGACACATAGGTAAGATGGAAGCAAACCTAAAAGTGCCTTGTATATGATGATATACCAATGTTGAAGCCTGCGGGTGGCCAAAGAGGGCCATCCCACCTGAGAATATAACTAGCAATGATGAGTCAGGACTTTACAATTAGTTATAAATCTCATGGCAGCATGATAAGTTGCATCAATTTTGCATTGCATTGCATTTTGCATGCAGAAGCACGCATGTACAAAACATCATTGTAGTCAAGCTTAGATAAAAATGTGGCAGCAACAAGTCACTTTTTTACATTAAAAGAAAAACACAACTTATTACGAAAGTAGAAACACCAATTTCACTCTCAGTTTTTTCAGTAGTTGAAGCACATAAAAGTGAGGGAGTCATCAATTAAAATACCCAAATATTTATAAGAACGAACAGTCTCTATGGTCCTTTCATCCAGAGTGACCACAGCAGGGATGTGTGCTCTAGATTTTGAGTTACTGAAGATCATAAGTTTTGTCATTTCAGCATTAAGAACAAGCTTTAGCTGAAGTAGGGTCTCCAGAATAACATTAAAAGCATCTTGCAGGTGCTCAATGGCCAGGACAAGAATAGATGCACAACAGTAAATGACTGTGTCATCTGCATAGAAATAAACCTTTGCATCAGACACATTTTGACCCAGGTTGTTTATATACAGGGTAAATAAAAGAGGACCTAAAATAGAACCCTGGTAGCCACGTTGTTTCTCTAGTACAGCCTCCGCTATGACCTCCATATTGGACATTCCCCTTATCCTTACAGTGAGGCCTGACTCAAATTTCTTGGTTGAATCAGTCATTGCGTCTTTTAAAATGATTAGTTCAGCCAGATGAAAAGAGCAAAAGTTGTCACAATGGTAGATATTAATAAAAATAGCAACGCCGGGTTGAGCAGATTCGATCTAAGCCGCCATCTTGTCCAGCTGATCACATGATTCCCCATTTGACAACCTAATCTTCCACCCAGACCTCTTCCTGACAAGGTTAGGCAGCTATAGCTACTGCTGTAGCCATATGGCTAATGCTATGGCTGTAATGTTAGCTGTGGCTATGATTGTCACTGGCTTTGACTCTGAGACAGTGATGAAAAGCCATTCTCAAACTCAAATGGCAACCAGACTATTATGGTAATACTTAAAGCAGCTGTGCGGAACTTTTTACCATTAATAAAACTGTGTCTAGTTCATATCACCCCCCGTGAAGATCTGCATATTTATTTGAACCCAACAGCGACAAAAAAGCCTTTCTCTATATGGCTATTTAGCGTAGCCTCACTCGGGTCAGACACACAACGGAAGTCAGCAAACCAGAATACGGCACCCGAGGTGGAAGAGATTCTGCTCGCCCGCAGTGATTAAACCACAGAAAAAGGAGCCGTGTTTACAGTGTTCTTCGAGTAAGCAGTATGCAACGGGCATTGCTGAACACATAACACCTAACAGTTTTACCAGAGATGTATCTGTGAGGACTTGGTTGTACTTTTGATGTCATGGTGGATAACGAAGGAGCATCATCTAAAATTATCTGTGACTGTGACCATGAACACAAATATACAGCAGGCAGTTGTCCTCAGTTTATAAGAAATTCAGAGCTACACCAGAACATTTATGAACAGGTCTTACTTTACTACTAATTTGTGTGTAACATTAGCATGTTAGCATGTTTCCACTAATTACTTGGACTGACCTAACATTAGTAGTGTTAGCTTTGCAAGCGAAGGCTGCAGGTAACAGCTTACCATTAGCCGGAGCTAACACACACACACCCAGCAGATGTCAACAATAATAAACGTCTTAAATGCCGGTGAGTTGATATAACTTTTAAGTTACACCGTGTGTAAATAACGTTATATATGCACATAAACAATAACGTCACTGTCATATTTATACCTCCAGATGACGCTAGTTTGCTAACCTAACAGAGAGATGTTGATAATGTATCTCTGTGTCAATGGATAAGTGTGGGTGCTGTTTGCAGGGAGACTAGCTATCATGATAGCAGGCAGGCTGAGTTTCAGTAACATCACCGCGCTGGTTCCCATTGTCCAGGGACTAGTTAGCGTCATTCGCATTATCCGCGAGTAACACCAGCAGTGTCATGTTTTGTCTTATTCGTTTTTCTTGGTTCCTGTTTTATTTTGAAGTGCTCTGTCTTCCTGTCTGCTCCATGCTGTGATTACCCAAATGGGTATCACCTGTGTTGATTTCCCCACCTGTTTCTACTCGTGTAGTTATCTCTGTGTTTTACGTGTGTCGGGTTGTTTGTTCCTGCAGTCGTCCCCTTTGCATGTTCTCGTGTTACTGTGTGAGTAACGCTAAAAAAACAAATACTCAAATTAGTTCTTTATACATCCACGGTGAACACACAGTGAGTGATGGCATGGTGTGGATGTCTTTTCTTCTTTTTTTCTCTTCACAGTACATCATGTTGGTGAAGGTGAGATTTGGAGAAATTCAGATGTCAAAGTGGCTGAGACTGAAGAGGGCTATGACAGCTTCGACACATTCCTTCAGAAAGGTTGGCAACACTTTTCACACAGCCAAGAATGTAGTTAACAGAGTATTTGCTATAATACTTGTTGAACTTATTTAATGTTTATATTATTGAGTTGTGTTTATGATAGCAAATAGTAATGTCCTGTGAACAATTCAAAGAGTGCTTTTTGAAAGTTGTCCTAAAATGTTAAATTACACATTAATCTATGTTGAGGTAATGCTGCTCATAGTGTATCTTTTTATTGCTCTAAATCTAATATGTTTTTATCAGCCATTCAAAAGCTACACCTTCCACTTGAGACTGAGCTGCACTTGACAGATGAATCAGGGACAGAAGTGGATGCAGATGTGTTTGAGGAGCTTTTGCGAGCAGGCAACCTTACTGTTAGGGTGACATCTGAAAAGTCAGCAGATGAGACTCAGCCTTGTTAGGGAAGGAGTGGATCATCAGTAATGGATTATTGTGGTGAACTAATTATTTTTTTCATTTTGTGTATACATTTTCAAACTGTTTTACAGTTTTACTTCAGAATGATCTATCGTTGGAGTCAGACAACTCACAAGCATCTGTATCTGGAGACTCCTTGCTATCCTCTGATTCATCAGATGCAACAGTGATTGTTAAGACAAATGGAGGGAGGAGAACCCATGCTGAACGGGAATCGGCAAAAGAGGTGTGCGACCACGTCCACTTTTGTGACAAATTGTATTAGCTATAAAATATCAGATACAAAGATATTTTGCAGTTAAAGTGTGGTTTTGTTGGATGTGATGATGAATATAATTGCTAACCTTTTGATTTTTCATCCTTTAGATGGTGAGAGATGCTCTCCAGGCCAAACCGGGGGGGGATTATTTTGGATGAATATGATAAAACAAAAACATTGATGGATAGCACACAGAGACAGTTGGTAAACCTTCTCGTGGCTGACGTGGTTGAAATTCATGGGTAAGACTACAAAGTTCATATTTGCACTTTACATTGAATTATTTAAAAAAGAGCTCACTTACTGTAGAACATTGCATATTCATTATTACAAGCAATACACAAACTGTACAAGCAATTCATGTTTTAATTTCTTTTTTGACAACAATAAATATTAAAGGGCTAAAACAAACAAAAACAAATGATTTGAGAGAGCCTATAACTCACTGAAGCTAGTAAAAGTAAAATGTAATCGGAAAAGGAAATGTAATAATGTTCATCAGTCATGTTTATCTTTCAGGAGGAGTAAATATGCTTTGGGTATCATCTCTCTATTTCCCAGCCTCAGAGATCCATACTCCGAGAATGGATATGTAAGTTTGTAAATGAAAACCTGGTATGTTAACATAGGAAGTAGAAATATGTTCTGTTCTTACTCTACAATGTATTGTTTTAAATATTACAGGAACACTTCTATGACCCACAGAGTGGATCTGGCTACCTGGCCTGGAGGATAAAGACTGTTCAGCGCAACTCTACAGCTCAGTACCGGAGATCCTCCACCACCACTGCCTATCAAGATAGTCCGAAGAGAAGGAGGGAGGTTCTCTGCTCTGATAAGCAGCTGCTCGGTGATCAGTGTCATGAAGCAATATCCTTTTTGATACATTCAACTGATGCAACAGCAATCAAAGAGAAATGAGGACCACATTTCAGTACCGCCAGTCACTGATTCAAGATGAGCAGTGCTCTTCAACAGTCTTGGATGTCTTCCCAAGATTCCTTGACACCCCTGGCTTGGTAAGAAAGAAAATTTTTTTTTAAGTGAACCGTCAAATTATTCAAGGTGTACACTTTAACCTGCATAAATATGAAAATGTGTGCTCTTCTGTAGATTGACCAAGACTTCAACATGAGGTTTGGAGAGGAAGTGTCTGGAAGATTTTTGGCAAAATGGCCCACATTTTTAAAACCTTGGATCCTGGCTGACTGCAAAAAAATGACTTCCAATGAGCACATTGAAGCCCTCTTGTTCATGCAGCAAGACTCCAGTGGTTCTGGTAAGCTTTGCTCATACTTCTCTTTTAAATTATCTGAATCATTTATGTGAATGTGTCTGATATTTATCCTGTTTTCCCCTAGGCTGGGACAGTGACCTGGCAAGTGTTCTGCTCTTGGTTCACTTGCTTCCCCCCACCTCTAAAGGCCAAGAAGAGTGCGAAAATCAGCTCATGTCAAGGTGTTGACCATGTTGTGAAATATCTTCAGGTATGCAATTTTTTTGTGTGCTTGTGCAGTTATTCTGATGATCCTACTTATGTAGAAGCACTTTTTTTTACTGGCACAATTAGTAATCTGAATGTAGCGGTGTTATATTTCATTATTTTCTGATGATTCTTTCTTATATTTTGTTGTAGATGGGAGCCAGTGTTGAAACCTTCCTTGCTGGTGTGGAGCCAGGACAGCCCTTCCTCCTGTGTGTTGGTGAAAAGAAGAACAGCATCCAGAGATTCTATGTCATCATTGATCATAAGGCCATCCCTTGCAAGGCACAGACATCCCTGGCAGCTTTCGACAAGCTCTTCAAAGCACACTTCACCTTCAGCATCAACTACCATGAATCCCTCTACAACTTCTATACATTCATCCAAACCACAGTTTTCAACATTGACGTGGGAAGTGCTAAGGAAAGTCCCAGAGTCAAGGAGCTTAGAGCAAGATTTTTGCACGACACTTGAGGCACTTAAAGATCCCTGGCTACAAACATGTTTCTTTGTTACATTTGTAAGGCACACCACAAAAGTTCTGCATTGCTTTGCCAGCATTTAAGACTCCATCACAGTTTATATCCTGGAAAATCATTACGTTTGAAATGTGGACAACTGAGATGTTACTCATCATTTTGTACTTATTCAGGTTTCAAGAAGCACCTTCTTCGTTTCCACAAAGATATTGCTCTGACTAATACTGTTGACAATGTGGACACTCAGGATGAAGTTGGTGAGCCGTCAACTTCACAGGCTGTGAGTACAGACTCTCCAACAACTACCCAGCTCTCTGTTGACAATAATCACGTGTTAAACATGTGTGCTACTGTTGTGGCACAGTTGCAAGCATCTGGTGTTGCTGAGAGCACAGTTCAAACAATGGTAGGCTCCTTGGAGGAACTTGTAAATGACATTCAGAGGCAAGCAAGAGAGGCAGTTCTCAGCTGTACTTCAGAAATGCAAGGCACAGATTTGGAAAAAAAGTGGAAGAGTGTTTTGATCACCTAGAAAATCCTTTCTCGACCTTGAACACAAGAGTAAAATGACAGAAGTTTTTTGAGGAAAAGTGGGAAATTGTTGAACATGTCGAATATGTTCTCGGGGTATGGTTTGATGTTCGCAGGGATCGAACAACAGGACTATACAGTCAGGTCCCAGTAACAGATAAATTTGTGTATGCACCCATCCTGGGAACACTTAAGTCTATGTTCAAGAACACTGAATTATGTTAAAGTTTCTTGCAAGCCAAACAACATGAATAAGGCATTTATAAAGACATATGTGTTCATATTTCACGAGTAACATTTTGTTTTCCCAGAAAAAACATGCTTTACAGATTCAACTTTATTATGATGATTTTGAGACCGCAAATCCCTTAGGTTCAAAGAAAGGGATTCACAAGCTTGGTTGTATTTACTTTATATTGAGGAACTTGCCGCCAAAATATAATTCTGTGTTGATGAAGATACATGTCGCAGCACTCTTTCACGCACAAGATCTGAGGATTTGATGACATTCTGAAGCCTCTTGTGGATGATCTTAAGATACTTGAAACACAAGGAATTGAGGTGCCTTTCTCAAACTTGCCGTTGCTTGGTTCTGTTATACAAATAACAGGTGACAATCTAGGTTTACATGGACTGTTTGGTTTTGTTGAGTCCTTCAGTGCTACATATTTCTGTAGATTTTGTTTGACAAGTAAGGATGAGTCACAGTCTGTCTTTACTGAAGATGACCCTGGCATGATTTTTCGTACAAGAGAAATCCATGCAGAACATTGTGAAGCTCTACAGGAAGATCCTATGTTGGTTTCAGCGTTTGGTGTCAAAAAGACATGCTTGCTCAATACATTACATTTTTTCCACATCTCTGATAACTTTGCAGTTGACATAATGCATGATTTGCTTGAAGGTGTAGTGCAGTATGAACTCAAACTTGTCTTTCAATACCTTGTCAACCAGAAGTATCTGTCTTTGGAATCATTGTCACAGAGGATCCAAAGTTTCAACTATGGTTATACTGAGAGAAAAAATAGACCAAGTGGTTTGAAAATGGATGAGGCTAGCAAGGATCTTGGACTAAATGCTATTCAGTCATGGTGTCTTGTGAGAAATGTTCCTCTTATTTTTGGTGATGTAGTGGAAAGGAATAACTGTCACTGGAACCTGCTCCTCCTCTTGATTCAGATTGTGAATATTGTGTTTTCACCAATTGTAACTAATGGTATGACATACTATTTGAAGCACTTGATTAACGACCACCACAAGCTATTTAAATTTGTTTCCTCAGCAGCGCTTGATTCCAAAGCATCATTTTATGTTGCATTATCCATGCTGTATTCGAAAAATAGGTCCACTCCTCCATGTATGGTGCATAAGGTTTGAGGCCAAACATAATTTTTTTTAAAAGATCAGTGAAGAATTTCAAAAATATCACAAAAGCATTGGTGAAACAACACCAGAGACACCTAGCTTACCACTGGGAGAATTTTGATTTTCAGAGATTTGAGTTTGGTCCGGTGAAGACAGAAATTATTGATAGCTTGATGGGAGGTGAGGTTTTAAGTTCTGTGTTTGATGACTTTCAAAAGTGTTATTTTAACTCTGTGTAGAGTGGACCAATATAGACACTTTCAAAGTGTTGAATTTAACTCCCTCGGAGTTGAATTAACACTTCTGATTTTGCTGTGTAAATCTTCCTAAGCTTGAAAAGTTTTTGTCACATACAGAAAACATCTCCTCATGATCCGCTAGCTACATGTCCTCTGAATATGCTGTGAAAAAGTCCGGTCTCTGTAGGCAGCCCAGGCTCCGCAAATGGCAACAAAAACATTTTGGTCCAGACTGCATCAACCAGCCAGCGTGAGACCAGCGAAAGCAAGCACACACACATGAATGCGGTGCCCATGTCTCAGGGTCTCGCGCAAGCGTTCACATGTATGTGACAAAAACTTTTCAAGCTTAGGAAGACTTAGAGAGCCTTTAATTGTAATCGAGGTAAAAGCTTCAATTAATCATGATACTAATTTTAAGTAAAATCGCCCAGCCCTAACTGAAATATTGAGTGACTCAGCAAATCAACAGCATGTAGGCTACAATTTATTTAGCAATTATTTCCCTTGGACCCCCTTGCAGTCTACACTTGATCAGTGTGTATCAATTTCTGTATATTTTAATATTTGCATAAAATTAAAAAATGTACTTACATTTAATTTATTTGGTATATGTTTTACACTTGTGCAGGAAATATGAATAATTAAATATACATACAATTTGATTTGATATTTCTTCTCTTGCTATAGCCAGATAATAAAATCAAAGTATCAAACCACCTGTAAAAATGCACTAGAATACAGGAAATGGCATCTTTTAGCTTCAAAATTTTCTGGGGGAGGGCCCCTAAAAAGCTGGTTGTTCTTCACTTGCCAACATTCACGTCCTATTGCATATTGCTAACTTGGCTTTACTGCATGTCACTAAATTGGCTTCTTTTTCGGAGCCTTTCCGCTCCACTGTCTTGCAGGTTAACTCCTATAGCAGCTACGCCTGGATGGTGTGTGGTGGTTTCATGCTGTCGTGATGCCTCCTTCTACTGCTGTTATTATTAGTCATACTTCTACTGTTATTATACACATATGATTATTATTGTCACATACATATACTATCATGTATTAATATATACTTACAACATATTATACCACAATTACCGTTATTATAATATTATTTCTAAAATAAATGTTGTAAGCTACTATCATTATCATTACTGTCTGTCTGCATCTCTCTCTGGCTCTGTCTCTCTTGGTCTCTCTCTCTGTCTCAAGTCGTATGCTGTAAAGCCCTCTGAGGCAAATTGTGATTTGTGATATTGGGCTTTATAAATAAAATCGAATTGAATTGAATAAAACAAAAATCATACATTGTCTAACAGACTATGAGATCTTCACGATAAGATATCATGGACAGCTCTACAACCTGACAGCTTGATTAGTAGGCTATTGCAGCAAACCTCTTTTTATTGCCTACCTGGTCTTAGTGGCCATATGTTATAGTTACATACTGTAGTTTGTGTTACCTCAAAAGATGGTGTCTCATAAATCTGTCCTGGGAAACATTTGCTTCTCATTTGAGAATGGCACTTGGGTTCGAGTTGAGGTTTTGTTCCAAAGATGACCTCTCCAGTTTAAGCAGCACTCCATTAGCCTGGTATGCTGTAAAAAGAAAGTGAACTATCTCTCCCTTAGACGTACTGAATTACTAGCACATGAAGGCTCTGTGTTGCCTTCCTGTACTCCAAGAAGAGTAGTCCTAACGAATAGAATGAACACTCATGCTCTCAGCCCATCCTAGGCTTAGCGGGGATTTAGATCGAAAATAGTCCAGCGTTAAAGAGTGGTGCGTTGGTGGGGCCGTGTTGTTTGGTACCAGAGAGCCATTTAAAAACAATCCAGCAAGTCCAGTTAAAGTAACAGAATAATTTGCTTAAAGGACACCAAATAACTGCGCTGCAAATGGTTTGTAAAACTCAGACAGGATTTTACATCTCTGGAAAGTTTTCACAATGTCAACTTCAATCGGCCAGTAGTGTTCCTTGCCAAATGACATGGCACTGCAGCAGAAATTGAGCCAAGTTCAAATTGTTTGGCAAAAGTGGTGAATATTCTGAGATAAGGTGTAAGATGAATATTGCATCTCACAAATATGCAGATCAAGAAATGCTTATAATACCAATATATGGTGCCAATGCTAGACGGACAGTGCCCTGTAGAGAGCTGTAAAGTAAAAACACTGGTGGGCTGTTTTAGAATAACCCATTATCAGCATTCTGTCTGACAGTAAGGTTGCATAAGATTCTAATAAAACCGAATTATATAAATGATGATATAAATAATAAATGAGTACAGTTATGATCCCAGGGTGGAGTTTTTGCTGATACACTAGGCAGATATGTGCAAACTCCCTTAGATATGCTGCACTCCTACATTTTGGAATCCTTCTGCAAATATTTCAGCAGATCAAACATGTTACTTCTCACTCATCTCCCACTAAATGCTCTGCTTTTCTCTCCTCCAAATGATTGATTGCTTTTCTTTTGAAAAAGTGTGGGTGAAAGGTGAGGTATTAAAAGTTGTTAGAAAGCCACTTGTCAGAAAGCTAAGTTGGGGTTTAGGACTGACAGATATGCAAGGTAATGTACTGAGAAATGGGAGAAGTGAAGGCACTATGCTGTTGGTGGTCCAGACTTGTGTAAATACTGTAAGTGTTGGGACTTTGTGAGTCAAAACACTTGGCAGCTTAAAGAGGTTTGCTAATGAATGCAAATCCCCCAGAAATGTAACTTCCATGCAAATAGATGCCACTGACAGATGTGTGGCTGGACAGAGCTTTGGACCTCTATGGTTGTACGTTTTAAAACATATTATATCCTCCTGTTCCAGTGATCAAACACCTATTCTCACCACACACAGTCATTCAAAGCGTTGAGGAAAAACCCAACAGAGTAATGACAGGAAGGTTCTTTGTTCTGTCCTCTAAGTGATATATGTAAGTGCTGACAGACAAAACTAAGAACAGGAGCTCCTAAAATTAAACAGGACACACTCAGTGTTTAATTCTGTGGCAACATACCTGAGAGCTTGCCCTGACTCATCACTCTTTCAAAGCTCACTGGCACACCTCGTCGTGGGAATGACACTTCTCAACTCATCTCTGTTTGAACAGGTTGATTCCACTTTCTCTGAACTCTGCACTGGGCATTCAGCAGCTTCTCCAATTTATAATGGAGTCCTGGCTGAATGCACAAGATCAATCTTCAAAAAGGGTTAGTAAGTGTTGAATACAAGTCCTAAGTGTGCACACCGATGTGCCTACCTCTCAGTTTGAAGTATGAATTAATCCTGTTTTATTGTTGACGACCTGGCAGTCTCACTGTTGTGGACAGATAGGCATCAGGACAACTTGCTGCTGAGCTCTATAAATTTCCCCGTCAGTGTTTCCTATCCCACATGTGTGTTTGGCTGGTGTGCTGCTCACGCTCAACTTAGCACTGTCAACACAGATTTAGATTCATCTTTGTGGCCAGATTGTTGCAAGAATACGACTGTTCTCTGATTATCGTGTGAAAATAGAGATGACAGCTGAAACAAATTGTATCTGGGTTTAACTACTCACATGTGACATACATTTTTAATAATACATTTTAAATATATATATATATATATATAGATATATAGATATATATATAATTAGATCTACAACAATTGCTGATCAAGTGGATTAAGAGAAAATCAGTACATATGTTGATTAATCATTGAAATCAATTATCAAGCAGAAAAGCCAAACATTCTGTGGGTCTAGCTCCTCAAGTGTGAGGCTTTTCTGCTTCTTTCTCTTCTAACTGAAAAATATGCGAACTGAAAATCTCTGGGTTTTGAGTTTTTGGTGACACAAAACAAGACATTTGAAGATTTCCACCTTACAGCTCAGGGGAATAGTAATAGGCATTTTTAAAAAACTATGTCCAGATATTTTATAGACTAAAAAAATGTAATAAAATGTAATTATAAACAGTTTACAGAAAAAAAAGATAATAAGTAGCTGCTGCCATTCATCACATATGAAACACAAACTAACACTATAACCACAGACTTGTTAGGAACTCATAATTGATGATACATCTAGGTTTAGACCACAGACTGTAATAATAACGGATGTAGCTATCGTGACCTCACTCATTGGTTTGTGGACTCTGGTTTTGAAGCATCAAGGTCAGCATTTCAGCCATAGCCATCTTGGTTTTTTGGACCAGAAGTGACCATATCAGAGTGAGGGGCTGGAGCTGTGGAGGAGGGGTAGATCTGACTGGGAAGCCGAGGACACTGTCGGCAGACAGCCTGTCACTCAAGGCAGCCCATCCTTAATTACATGTAACTCTAAGCCTTAATTAAATGTAAACCGGTGAGTTATATAAAAATTCAACCCCCTGTGCAGTTGTCATGAAGGGGAAAATAAATTCAATTCAATTTTATCTATAAAGGCCAGTATCACAAATCACAATTAACCTCAGAGGGCTTTACAGCATATGACATCCCTCTGTCCTTTGGACCCTCACAGCAGATAATGAAAAACTCCCCTCAAAAAAACCTTTAATGAGGGGAAAAAATGGCAGAAACCTCAGGAAGAGCAATTGAGGTAGGATCCCTCTTCCAGGACAATAAACTATAGAAACCAAATCCTTTTTTTGTACCAGGCTGTAAACATGTTTATGTCTGCTGTAAAGTTGGGCATTTTAACACGCCCCCCCCCCCCCCTGTAATCACCAACAATCTGATTACATTACATTTACATTTGTTTTGTAATTTAATTATGACAAATGAATGTAATCTCCCATGTATTATGACAGAAGAGCCTCCCTGACCAAAACAAGACCAATCAGTAAAGCTGTCAAACTTTTTCTTTGCTGACACACTTTTTAATGATTCAGTTGTTTACCTGATGTTTTAAGCCCAGAAGACCTTCCCATTCAAATGTAATTTACAGGATAATTTGTAATTTTATTCATAATAATTCACCATAGTAACTAACAAAATCTGGAAACATAGCACCATTGCTGCATTAAAGTCTGACTGTCAAGAGCAAATCAGCCAGTTTGTGCACAAGTTAATAGTTTATCCAGATTATCTAAACTACTCTGTTGGGAGTTGTAGTTAAAACTAAAGCAGAGCTTACATGACACAAAAAAACAAAACAGAAAACTGTGCATGCACAATGGCAGGTAAGTAGGACAGGTAAGGTACACCAGTGAGACTGTCTGTAAACTGGTCAGTAATAGGTGTTTGTAACAGACAGTTTGGGCAATGATTGTACCACTGCCTTCGTTTTCTCATTCAAATAAATTTGATACATGATTTCAAAACCTGTCTGACTGCTCATGTGTCTTTCCCTGTCTGGCCTCATGTTTAGAGATCTCTGCAATTAACTTAACTTTGGCCAAGTTATGATAAACTGAAACAACCCAGGAGAATGACTGGAATGTTTCAGCTCTATGCTGTTTCAGCTCCTCCAGCCTGACAAGAATGAATTGTTGCCACAAACTCTGTGTGCTTGTAAATTTTAGGCAAAATATTCTGTATTATATATTGATCACAAACACTATGGTATCACATCATTTTCAGAAATCAGATTAACTCCATCACACATGTTCATGCTATAAGGCATAAAGATGATGTTGCAGGTGTCCTGTAGAGACTCTCCCAGTGCTACCAGTCAGGAATCCAGTCACGCATCAGTGTCCACAACCCACTGTCAACACTCCCTGTTCGTGTCAGAAAACAAAGGCTACAGGCGTCCCTGCAATACATAGCCGCTGGGGCAACCGGACAACACCTCTAAAGCAAACAAGCTTACCTGCTCTATACAACAGCGGCATAATGCTGAGCCTTTGTTCCTTCCAAGCCTCCACCCTGGTCCTCCTACTCCACAACAGGTGCCACTCTAAGTTGCTTTTCTGATTCATTGTTTCTTCAATTCCAAAAGCCCAACTCTTTTTGTATTTGCCCTTCTAGCTGACTTTGTAGGTGACTTTCTCTAAATGTACTCAACAAATCTACAGCCTTTTATTTTTTTTCTATGGTGCAATGAAAGCATGGCTTAGTAAGTGTGCATATGTGTGTGTGCTTGTGTGTTGTGCTGCTGATTTAATGAAAGGACATGAGTTCTTCCTGTGAGAATGATACTGTTCTATCCCTGCCCTGTTCTGCTGACTGTGATACAAATATTCAATTGAATGTGACTGAAATAATTTTCAGTGGTCAACATGAAGTTCATCCCTGACCTTGAAAAAAACTCTTAAATCCATATCCACCGAAAGGCTTTTTATATAGATTTTCCCAGAATTCTCAACCATCTAACTGAGCACTAATCCATCATAACAGAGCAAACTGCATACACTGATGAAGACCGATGAAGATGCGACTGAAAGTTCTGGAAGAAAGTAGTACGTAGACCTTGAGTTAATTTTGTGTATGTGTACTTCATGTTAAGGGTAAAAACTTTAAAGTGGCAAATGATCAACACTGTAGATCAAATGACTACATGTAATGTGAAGAGGCATGGTCTAATGGCAGTAGCTCACTTCGTGGGGATGAGGCTGGAGAGTGACCATTTCAAGTCCAGTGGGGACGTGGCAAGTGCCCAGGATGTGAACTAGTGGTTCTCCAGCTCCCTGTCTACACTCCATTCCAGGGGGGTATTCCAGGTAGGAGGTTCAACAAACTCCGAGTCTAATCCTGAACTCTGAGTTGACTTACCTTGAGATGGGAAACTCTGAGTATCCGGCTCCAGAACAGCTAATTTGAATTAGTTCAATCAACTCTGAGTAGGTACACCTTAGCTCGTGCACAACCACAATAAAAAGCCATCATCAATGGAGCCCTGATACCTTGAATCACCATGGCAAACAGAGAGAAAAGGTGATCAACTTATTTTACACCTGTGGAATTGGAGGTGCTCATGAATGCATACAGCGAATATGAGCATATATTTTGTAAAAAAGTAATTTAACAGTTAACCACACTTAATTAAAATCGTAACATATAGGTGAAAACGTGGTGGAGTGGTTTTGAATAAAAGATTATTTTCATATGGGTGCAATCTTACAGGGGAAAAACGCACTTGGAAGCAGCTTAAAATGAAATATAAAGACATCATTCAAACAGGTATAAGGCATATTTAACTTGGCCTTGATTGTACCTTTCTTTAGTTTTTCTTTAGTGCCTGCTCAAACAGTGCCTGTACAGCCAGCCAATCAGCTGCCAGTCACTCAGCAACTCTTTCAGCTAGTTCCGGTGCCCACGCTTCCTGATCTCACTACAGATAGTGAAAGAGAGTTTACCGACCTCAAGATGGCTCTTGATAATCTTCTGGGTCCCCATACAGAGCTGTCAGAGCACTATAAGTACTGCATACTAATGGAACATCTAGTTCTGGACTTATAGCGCAGGCCTGCCGCCACCATCCTCAGCCCTATAGCACAGCAATGCAAGCTCTGCAGTGTCAGTATGGCCAACCCCATCAGCTGGCCCAGAGTGAGATTGCCGCCATTCTCAACATGCCAGATGTAAAACCAGGGGATGCCAAACCTTTTCAAAGATTCACCCTTAATGTTGACCTCTTAGTTGGCATGCTGTTATCGCTGGAAGGACCACAGGGAATGGAGCTGACCTGCATTGGGCATGTAGACAGATTGCTCAGCAAGTTACCCAGACAGTACCGCGACAGCTTTGTTGAGCATCTGCAAGTCAGGGGAAGGTTACAGACATCCAGTCTTAATCCCTACAACTTACATGATCTAACACAGTGGTTGAGGTCGAAAGGTGAAGCTCAGCGGTTGTCTGCCAAAATGGCACAGCGGCACCAAGCCGAGAGGCAGCCAGCTCCAAGGAAAGATCACGCTTCTGCCCCCAGGAAGAGTCAGCCAGCCACTGTTTACCATGGCAGTGAGCAATCTAACATCAAGGATCAATCCACCACCAGCGACCTCTCCAAATCACAGGAAAAACCCAAGCTGAAACGGATCTGTCTTTTCTGCAAAAGTCAAGAGCACTACCTCTCACAGTGTGAAGAGATAGCGAAGTGTCAGCCAGAACAGATTGTGAAGTAGATCCAGGATGGGAAGAGGTGCTGGAAATATGGATGCACCAGCCACAGCCCTGATGAGTGTACTCTGAAGAAGACATGCAGAAACTGCAGTGGAATACATCTTCAGGTACTCCATCGCATTGCAGAGCAAGGCCCTAGCATCCTGCTTGTTTCTTCACCAGGTGATAGGACCTACTTTATGTACCCACACCAGCCTGGATGAGTCTTTCTGAAGGTTGTACCAGTAATCCTGCGAGCTGAAAAGAAGTCACTCAAGACCTTTGCTATCTTGGATGATGGAGCAGAGAGAACTATCATCCTCTCAGCGGCAGCACAACATCTTGGACTGAGGGGACAGGAAGAGTCCCTAGCCCTTAGAACTGTGCGACAAGATGTGGCTCACCTCACTGGGTCTTCTGTGGATTTCCAAGTATCTCCACTGTCCAGGCCAAGTGTCACTCACACCATTACAGGAGCCTTCACATCCATTCGCCTTGCACTTAGAGAGCAGTCCTACCCAATCCAAGCTCTCCAGAGATGATACCATCACCTGAGAGGTCTTCCACTACATTCCTTCGTCAGGGCACACCTGGTTGGATTAGACTATGGTAACCTGATCATAGCCACATAACCTGTCTGTCTAGGCCCAGCTGGAGGACCAGCAGCAGTGCATACTCAGCTCGGCTGGGCCCTCCAGGGACCAGATGGACTCCTGCAGCATCGGGTGCAAGCACAGCAGTGTCTGTGGACTTCAGTTGGTCCAACCACTGGCAACGATATCTACCAGCATGTGGAACGCCTGTCGCAGTTGGACGTACTGCCATATCAAAGCGAGAAACCAGTAACAAGATCCCGGCAGGACCAAGAAGCGGTAGAATCCCTCGAGGCCAAAACAGAGAGAGTGACAATTGGTGATGTCTCACGTTATGCCACCCCTCTCCTCCGGATCCGAGATGCATCACCTTTAAAGGCTTCAAAGGAGGCAGTCATGCCGAACCTCAGAAGTACTGAAAGGCGGTTGAGTAGGAACCCAGAGAAGGCCAAGGTATATGAGGCTGAGATTCAGAAGCTCATTGAGGCAGGATATGTGGTAAAGATTGACAACGAGGTTGCCGAGAGCCCAGGTGAAACATGGTACTTGCCACATCACCTCGTCAGCCACAACAACAAAGATCATCTGGTCTTTAATTGTTCCTTTGTACATCAAGGCACCTCTTTGAACCAGCAGTTACTCCCAGGACCTATGCTTGGCCCATCTCGACAAGGAGTGCTCCTACGGTTCCGGCAGCATGCAGTCACCGTCAGTGGTGATATTAAGGCCATGTTCCACCAGGTCAGGCTGTTGCCGGAAGAAAGGCCCCTGCTGCGGTTTATATGGAGGAACATGAGGAAAGAAGACCCACCAGACATCTACCAATGGCATGTTTTACCATTCGGCACCACCTGCATCCCGTGCCGCGCAATCTTCGCCGTCCAGAAGCACGTGCGGGACAACCGAGTGGGGAATGAGGACATACTGCAGTTGGTGGAGCAGTGCTTTTATGTGGATAATTGTCTGCAGAGCCTGACATCAGCTCAGTCTGCCAAACATCTAATAGACAAGATGAGAGGACTGCTGGCTGCAGGTGTCTTGGAGATTCGGCAGTGGGCCAGTAATCAGCCCTCAGTGGTGGAACATCTCCCGACAGATGCACGTTCTGCAAACATCGAGTTGTGGCTCACTCAGGATCACAACGACCCACAGGAACCAGCTCTAGATCTAAGGTGGCACTGTCCTACAGATCTGTTGGGCTACAAGCACAGACCTCAAGAGCAGCAAATCCCAACAATGAGGAACATATACAGGGTCCTAGCAACACAGTATGATCCACTAGGATTGCTAATCCCCCTCACAACTCGAGCGAAGGTGATTGTTCAGAAGCTCTGGAGCAAGCAGAGAAACTGGGATGACCCAAACCTTCCCGTTGACCTGCTGCAAGCCTGGACATCATGGGAACAAGAGCTCTCCAACCTCAGCAGCATCACCTTTCCCCGGTGTTATGTTCCTACGGAGATGGACACTGAAGAGGCAGAGTATGAGCTCCACTTTTTTGTGATGCCTCGGAAGTAGCCTGTGGGTCAGTGGCCTACCTTGTAGTGAAGCACAACGGCATCATTCATACCTCTTTTGTCCTGGCGCGATCCAGAGTGGCCCCAAACTGACAGGACCCCAGCTCGCCAGCCTCCTGAACAAAGAGCAAACTCTACCCATCCGACAGACTACAATGTGGACAGACTCGACCACCGTCCTGACATGGTTACAATCTAAATCTTGTCGGTTCAAAGTTTTTGTTGGGACTAGGGTAGCTGAGGTGCAGGAGTTGACTGAACCGCATTCCTGGAGACACGTGGATTCATCTGATAATCCTGCAGATGACATCACCAGGGGGAAATGCTTGACAGACCTGGCCACGCCCAGTCGATGGACCCAGGGGCCCCCTTTCCTGCGCAGGCAACAAGAGCAGTGGCCAGTAATCCCCAAACCCGATGCCAATGAGGACCTCACTGAGCTGAGGGAAACAGCCTTCTGTGGTGTCACTATGCAACAGGCCAATCATAGCCTGCCTGATATCACACAGTTCACCTCCTGGAAGGTGCTGGTGGAGACTACCCTGGACACCCTGCAAGGGGTGGTGGCTTCAGATGACAATGCACCTAAGGCAGACCACCGAGATGCTGAGGCTTTGCTCCTAAGCAGATGTCAAGAGGACTGTTTCCCAGAGGAGATGAAAGCACTTGCAGCTGGGAAGCCAGTCTCACCCAGCAGTCATCTTGCTGCTCTTGCACCAGAGATTGACAAGGCCTCAGGTCTGATCCGTGTCGGAGGTAGGCTGAGAAACATGGAAGGTCCAAGCCCGATCAACATCCATCCGGTTGTATTGGATCCCCATCATGCCAGCACCAAACTGCTTATTAAGGAGTTCGACGAGTGCCTTCTCCATCCTGGTCCAGACCGGGTTTTTGCAGAGATACGACGACAGTTTTGGGTCCTGCGGGGCAGACAGGTGATCAAGAAGCATCAGAGAACCTGCACAAAATGCCAGCAATGGAGGGCAAAGCCTGTGACACCAATTATGGCTGACTTACCACCAGCTTGCCTAAAGCTCTACAACCCTCCTTTTGTTTCCACCGGCATTGATTGTTTTGGGCCATTTATGGTCAAGTTGGCCCGTCGCACTGAGAAACGATGGGGAGTCATTTTAAAATGCCTCACCACCCGCTGCATACACCTAGAGCTCCTTAACAGTCTAGATGTTGACGCATTTCTGCTGGCCTTACAGAGGTTCATAGCCAGGCGAGGGACTCCATCTGAAATCTTCTCTGATCAGGGGACAAATTTCCGTGGTGCAGAGAGAGAGCTGAGGGAGTCCTATGCAGCAATGGAGTCAGAGCTACAGACACGGATGGAAGATCATCAGATCACCTTCAAGCTTAATCCACCCAATGCTCCTCATTTTGGTGGTGCATGGAGCGCGAGATAAGATCGATCAAGAATGCTCTCCGAGTGGTCATTGGCAGTCAGTCTCTATCGGAAGATGTCTTGCTCACAGTCTTGGTGGAGGTTGAGGATATCCTAAATGCCAAGCCCCTAGGGTATGCATCCTCAGACATTACGGACCTGGAACCAGTGACACCCAACATGCTCCTCATGGGGCGGCGAGATGCCGCACTACCTCAAGTCACCTATGTGCCGGAGCCTCTGACCAGACACCGCTGGTGCCATAGCCAGACCATGGCTGACCATTTCTGGTCTCACTTCACACGTCACTTATCTTCCCACCTTGCAAGGTCGCTCTAAGTGGCAACGACAGGTTGATGACCTCACATTGGATTCTGTGGTCATGATAGTAGACCCACAGCTGCCACGTGCCTATTGGCCCATAGGTCGGATCACCAAACTCATCCCGAGTGCACATCGACACATCCGATCTGCTGAGGTGAAGGTCCAAGATCATAGCTATGCTCGTCTTATTCGGCTTCCAGCCATCCCAGATGAGGATTCTCAAGCTGCATCACCATAGGGAATTTCACTGGTTACACATGAGCTTGACTCATGTGGGGGCGGCTGTACCAAATTCCCAGTTGGGCATAGGTAGGGCAGCCCACAGTGCTATTGGGTCCTAATCAGGTCCTTAGCTGTGCTGCAGACACATGGTGGCAGCCATATTGGATCAAGTCGAGTTGAGTGATGGTATGCGTGAATTAAAAATGTAAGTGTTGCTAATTGTTCACTTTTTACTTAGTTAATGGGGTGTTGCTTACATAATGGCACTGTAAGTTCATATTCTTTAATGTTGTTGCAGATAACTCATTATGTTTGTAGACATCATGTTAAGCTATTGAGCTAATTAAGCTAGCCAGCATGCTAGACCACATGCATAGCTGAGTTATTCTTGTCTATGTTGCTTAAAGAGCCAATTACCATTTCCTCTGTAATAATGACCACACAGTTTATTTGCATTTTAGAATAACATTTATTTGTAGTGTGGGAAATAATTTCCTGATAATTATGCTGTACTTACTCATAGTGACATATGGTGACTTTAAAGGAGCAATAAGCGAAATTCATCATTTCAAGATTGAAGGAATTAAAAAATTGCTATGTGAAGAACTAGAGGTGTAATTTCATCTGGAGTATAGCATGACCTCACACACCCTCTCTCTGTGTTGATCTCCACCTCCTTGTTTACAAACCGGTCCGGTTGCGCGTTCATGTACGTTCATGTGAATCCCCTCCCCCTCCTCTTGGAGCCCTTGCCCTCCCTCCCTATAAAAGGCTACAGCCAGTGAGCAATGGCAGCGCATATTTTCGAAGTGAAATGGCGGAGAGCGGAACAAAACGTCCACTTGAAGATGACCAGGATCCGACATTACCTCTTAAGAAACAACAGTTGTTGGCAAAGAAGTTGTCGGATAAAGAAAGGGACAGAACTCGGATTAACATTGGCCTTGCATTTCCAAGGTGGAGAGCACTGCAAGAGCTAAAGGGGCTACAATTTGACTCAGCTAGCTCTTCTTCTCCTGGACAGGTAACAGTTAAAGGGGCAAAAAGTGAAATTGTTTCACTGCTAGGTTTGCTGTTGTGCACTGCCTGTAGACCAAAACAAAGTGTGTCATGAGCCACACCTCCCTTTACCTCTGCTCTCAACCCCCCACCCGCAGCCGAGGACCGCAGCATCTCCACGGACTATTACATCCAGACAGTCCTGGTGTTTCTTCCGCAGGCTCCACTTCACTCAGCCTCCCAATATACCCGCTGCTTCTTCCCACATTAACCTGAATAACAAACCAGGGCTCGATGCTCCGGTTGGATCCAAACGGAGAGCCGGGGCTAACGTTAGCTGGGAAGCTAGCGGAGGCTAACTGGCTGTGGCAGCTGAGTGAAGTGGAGCCTGAGGAGGAAGCACCGGTTAGCCCCGGTTTCACTACAGGCAGATTCAATCGCCACAGGGGCGAGGAAATAAAACCTAAACAGCCAACTTAGTTTGCCTTAGTTTAGCAGTTAGCGATGTCTTTCACTCACTCTCAGTCTCTGCTGTGTTTAGCTATTTCCCTGCTTTCCAGTTAGCGTTAGCACTAGTCAGCTGCCACACTAACGTCCCTACTCTTCTCCGTGAGCCGGAGCCGTGAGCCCGCGAGCCCGCCAGGCTCAAGGAGAAGAGTAGGGATGTTAGAGTTAGCACTAGTTGGCTGCCACGCTAACATTCCTACTCTTCTCCGTGAGCCTACGGCTCATGGCTCCGGCTCACGCAGAGTAGGGACGTTAGCGTTAGCTCCTGCAGTTAGCACTAGAGCTACTATGGCTACTGGAGTAACTTACAGCTATGGAGCACTTCTACCAGCTCTTCTAGTCACTGAGCCTCGCCTCCATCTCAGCAAATATATTACATTTATTACAGGTACCATCATCATTGAAGTAGGCAGGGAAATAGCTAAACACAGACCACCAGGCTGCCCGCCGGGCTACATTTTACAATGCTAATTGCAAATGTTAGCTGGGCTGCCGGGCTACTCACCTAACACAAGTGTAACGCCTGACCCATTGCTGGGACAGAGCCGCTAATAACTCAAGCATTAACCCATGCTATGATTGTAACATTAAATTTAATTGAATCGGCATAGCGACATGTGCCTAGCATTACTGTAACACTAATTAAAACAGACATTTGACTCCGCCATTTCACTTCGAAAATATGTGCTGCCATTGCTCACTGGCGGGAGGGAGGGCCAAGGGCTCCGGGGGGGGGATTCACATGAACGTAGGGCTGGAGATCAACACAGAGGTTGTGTGAGGTCATGCTATACTCCAGATGAAATTACACCTCTGTCCCCATGTTAGCGTGGCAGCCGACTAGTGCTAGCGCTAACAGGAAAGCAGGGAAATAGCTAAACACAGCAGAGACCGAGAGTGAGTGAAAGACATCGCTAACTGCTAAACTAAGCCAAACTAAGTTGGCTGTTTAGGTTTTATTTCTTCGCCCCTGTGGAGAGTGAATCTGCCTGTAGTGAAACCGGGGCTAACCGGTGCTTCCTCCTCAGACTCCACTTCACTCAGCTGCCAGCAATGCCCAAAATGCCCCCCAACTATAACTGAAACTGAAAAACAACAACAAACTTTGTTTACTGCAAACAAAGTGGCAAATATTATCTTGGAGGACAACATTGCACTTGGTTGACTATTTTCTATGATCTTAGATGTAAATATTGCATGTTTCTTTCAGATAAAACACATTTTTGACTTGTGAATGAGTCAATGGAATTTCTTGCAATAATGAAAAAATACTGGCAATCATTTTCCGCCTGGCACAAACCACATGTTTTGGACAGCTGTGAAGTGACAGAATGTCCCAGCATCATGGTTCTTATATTGCCAGATTCCAGAGAGTCTCCCCTCTTCAGATGTGGCAGAATATGTCTTTTTCCAACTTGCTATGGTGAGATACATGTAAAAATGTAAGAATTTAGTCACACGGATTTGTTTTTTTCATTGATAGAAAAATTAATATAAAATACAGGCACATAGAAGAACATGTAATGATGGCAAATCTGGTTAGCCCAGATTGTCCTGAAAAAAACAAGATATAGCATGTGTATGTAGCCTTTATAATGACTGTGATATGAGCTTAGAAGTAAAGGCAGTAAAAATACCCCAAAAACGCCTAGGGCCCATAGGGTTAATATGCACTGTTAAATTATTCGTTGTATATTTCATTTCTGTTCTTGTTGTGATGTCTGTATTACAGAAACCATATCAAAGCTCGACCAAAGTAAACTTTTGAATGGTATACTCTGCATCTATGTCTTCATTGCTTCTCATCAGAGCAGGGCAGATTTTAGACCGGCACCAGCTCTAAGCAATTCATTATTGTTTTATTCATATTTGATTTCTTAAACAAAGTAGCTCAAATAACCTATCATTCAGTGGCTATTTAATTATGTACTGTAGGTAGTGTTGGGCAGTAACGCGTTATTAGTAATGCGTTACAGTTAGGCCGTTAGTTTTGGCAGTAACTAATAAGTTTTAAAACGGCGCGCAGCATGCAGTATTCCTTCACAAGTTCCCTTTCACTAAAACATTTTAGCCCTAAACAATAAAAGATAGTCAAGTCAGATAGAGGTATATGAACAATTAAAGGGGAACTATAGTTTTTTTCAACCTGGGCCCTATGTTCCAATCTACTTTTGTCTAAATGAGTGATAGGATGTTCAATATTAAGCGGGAGTGCTTCTGTAGATTTTTAGTCCCAGTAACGTTATATCCAGTGACGTGATATCCATTGTTATCCCGAGGAAGCTTTTGTTGTGGACAGACAATGTCAGACAGACTAAAAAGTTACTTTTCTCAGTACCACATTACTTTTTGGTTTAAGTAACTGAGTTACTAACTGAGTTACTTTTTAATGAAGTAACTAGTAACGGTAACTAGTTACTATTTTTCAGTAACTAGCACAACACTGACTGTAGGTCACTAGTAATTTAAACCCCCCCCCCCCCCCCCAAAATACTGTTTCAACTTTTATGTCCTCTTGCCTTATATCCTGCTTAGTAACATTTGAGTACTCCTCAGCCAACACAAAGAAGGCAGAGGCCCACAAAACATCACCAATATCATATAAAAAGCGACCGTTCGCAAAAAAACGTAGAGCGATGCACAACATTTGCTCTGATGAGAGCTCACGTCCATGGTGTGTCAGATTTGATATGTGGCCGGAGAATGTTGTTGAGGTAAATGACTGAGTCTAATGAAAAAATGGTACCGTTCAAACAGATATTCATTGGGGAATGGAAGAATGGAAGATCCTCTCCTGGTGTAAGGCATTGCGAATTAATTCTGCCTCGATATCAATGGCATTTCCTACGTATGGACAACCCATGTCTGTCTGACAGCTTGCTTCAGGTTCGGCAGTAGGGAGGAGACAGGGTGAACTAAGGGTTTCTTATAGAAAACCTGCCAGCAAGCAGGTTAGGTTCACAGAGTCAGTTGCCATGGTGATTGACTCAGAGTTTGACTTACCTCTCTTTCTGGAACTGAAAACCCAGAGTTTCCCTCATTTTAGGGTTAACATACTCAGAGTTTTCACTGAACCTGCTTTCTGGAATACCACCCAGGTCCGCACTGGACCTTAAGCGGTCACCTTCTGCCACAAGTCAAGTGTGCCCATCGAGCGAGGCATAGAACCCCCACCTGCTAGAAGCGCCTGACTATGGCAAACCCATCATTCCAGTATTTCTCCACAACAATAATGCTGTTAATGATTTTTTATTCATTTTCTTCTTTAACATTACATTGAAAAAACAACAACAAAATAAATAAATAAATAAATAAAATAAAAACAAAAACAATTATGTTGAATAAACAGTTTTTTTTCTCCTTCCTTTTTCTTTCTTGTTTTGTTTTTGATCATAACAATTAGAGTGAGAGCTGAATGTTGGAGCAGCCTATGGATATGAGTAATGGCGTGAGACCAGAGCCCTATTTCAGAAAGCAGGTTCAACAAACTCTGAGCCTAATCCTGCTCTCTGAGTTGATTGAGCCTGAGCTGGGAAACTCTGAGTTTTAGGTTCCAGAACAGCTGATCAGAATCAGCTCAACCGACTCTGAGTATGTTCAGCCTGAGGGAAGTGCGTTCATGGCGAGCACCAAAAGACATAATCAGTGGAGTGCAGATAACGTGATTTTCAGTGGCAAAAAGCTGAGTTAAAAGCAGAGCCACTTATTTCATCCTAACTGAATTAGAGATTTTAATGACCACGTCTGAAGAAAAAAAAAAAGCTACTGCAGCTGCAGCTAAACAGTGTGAGGTGTTATGGGAAAAGATTGCTGAGCGTGTTAATAGGTAATGTGAAGTGACATTATGTAATGTGATGCATAATGTCTCTAATATACAGAAAATATAGAAACATTTTTATATCTTAACAGTGTTCAAATATTTGAATATAATTTGCTATATCCTCTTATTCAGCGCATAAGAAAAACACACTTGGCAGCAACTCAAAATCAAACACAAAGGTACAGACTGGTGTGAAATTTTGCTTATACTTTGGTTACTTATACTTTGGCTACTTGCTTATACTTTGGCTACTTCATTCTGTCATTATTAGGCTGTTAATTGAATTGCTGTGAAATGACTTCCAATTCACGTAATCTCCTTTAATCTCAGATGGAGCTATGATGGGGATGTTGAGTCCCATAAATAAGACTGTTACACAGTGGAATCTTTGAATACATTAAAAGTATTCAGGAATCGTTGCAGAATTTATCCATGTACATTAATTTCTTATTAACTCTGACAAACCTGCAGTTCTGTGGAATTCCTCCTTCTTAAAAACATTTTTTCCTGGGCTTTTGTTGCCTTTAATGGCAGGACAGTATAATGTTAAGGGGAAGGGAGGGAAACACACGCAGCAAAAGCTGCAGGCTGGAGTTGAACCCGCGGTTACTGCAAAGGACTAAGCTCTTGTACATGGGGCGCCCGCTCCATCCACTAAGCCACTGATCCGTGAAATATCTCTTTGATAATCCTTTCTCATTTATGCCCAGGGAAAACCACGAAACGGGCAAAAGTCTTTTCAGAGCCAGCGGCCCGACAAACCGTTGCCTCGCTGATGTGTTCAGTATCTCTGATGTTATAAAGAAAACTGCCGCTGTCTAAGAATCAAAGGGAAATGCATAAAATTTACTCAGATGATAATGCAAATCCACAAGGTGTTATATTTGCTATATCTGGGTGGAACAGATTGTTAGATAAATGATAGAGTGTGAGCAGGGGCGGGCTGGGGTTGAAATTCAGCCTGGGAGCTTGGTTTGGAGAGGCCTTTTTTTTCTGATCGCACAACGGATGCAAGTGGAACCATAATTTTAACAAGAATACTTTATTTGCAGTATAAAAACAATCTAATGATAACCCTATGGGCCCTAGGCCTTTTTTGGGGTATTTTTACTGCCTTTACTTTTAAGCTCATATCACAGTCATTATAAAGGCTACATACACATGCTATATCGTTTTTCTATCTGCCCTGTCAGCATGCATAATTAGGCCACAGTTGTCTGGGTGCGCAACGGTGAAGTGCGCTGGTCTTGAGAGACAGGAAGAAACACACACAAGCCGTGGTAAGATACGATATTCCTCACTATATGAAGTGACTGATAACAAGATCTTTGAGGGCGGCAGTAGCTCAGTCCATAGGGACTTGGGTTGGGAACCGGAGGGTCGCCTGTTCGAGTCCCCGTCCGGACCAAAATATGGAGCGTGGACTGGTGGCTGGAGAGGTGCCATTTCACCTCCTGGGCACTGCCGAGGTGCCCCTGAGCAAGGCACCGAACCCCCCAACCGCTCAGAGCGCCTGTCATGGGCAGCCCACTCTGACATCTCTCCACTTAGTGCATGTATAGGTCCAGTTTGTGCATGTGTGTGTTCGGACCTGTGTGTAATTGACAAACAGAGTGAAAAATTGAATTTCCCCTCGGGGATTACTAAAGTATATAAAATTAAAAAAATTAAATTAAAAAAAATCTGTATAATGGATGGTAAAGAAATTCGTCAGGTTTTTATTTTGTAAACAATTGATCTGTATTTATAGATGACAGCACAATGATGTGTGTGGTATCACTGGAAAGCTCTGGTCCTGCGCTTTCATGTGATATGCGTGGCATTTCTGTGCGAGCCTGCATTTGCGAGTAATCCATCCAAGAGTAATGTGTGTGCAAAGCCGTATGAAAGCTCTGTTATTCATGATTTTAGTGTAAATTTATTGTTGTTTTTCGCTGTGAAAACTGTGATATGTGTGGCTGCTCGCTATGACACACGGTCACGGAGAAAATTTGGACGCACTATGCGTCTGCTAATTTACTCCGCTTCTTTCTTTTTTTTTCCTTTTTTTTTAACAGGAAAACAACAGCTCAAATTGGGAGGGGACCCTCGTATCTCCTCTTAATATGCAAAATATTAGATTGACCCAGTCTGACATTCCACTCTGTGCCACCTGCGGCTGCGAGGGCAGGCTGCTGCGGTCAACCGCGGCTGCGTTTTATGGGGTAAAAAAACATTCCGACCACCGGCCGGTTCGGCCTGGAACAGACCGGTCACTCAGGAATACTCCCGAACCTCCCTATGGCCAGCCCACCCCTGAGTGTGAGGTGAAATTGTATCTTTCATATAGACACTCCTCTGGGAATGATAAGACATCCAAATGGGGTCTAATCACCTTCTCTTTACGCAACAGCCTCTGAATAAACTGTACCTCAACGTCCACGACTTCATTCACAAAGGGACACGCCATGTCTGTCCTTCCTGCTACACGCTCAGCTGGCGATCAACCTCAGGCTTAGATGAAGCAAACCTGCCAGCCAGCAGGCTTGCTTCACAGAGTATGTTGCCATAGCAACTGACTTGGGGTTATGCTGAAATGGCTTTGTGAAACGGAAAACTCAGAGGCTTAACATACTCAGAGTTTTAACTAATCCTGCTTTCTGAAATAGGGCCCAGGTGGAAAGTGTTTCAAGTTTTGCACCATTAACGTTATTAATTTTTCTGGAAGACAAACGTCATAGAACATTGCGGCCCAGACTCTATTTAAAACAATACATGGTTTGAACCAGCTTTTAAGAAATTTTTTCTTGCAGCTGTCAAAGCAGCAAGGATTTTTCTTTTTGATGCAGATGGCAATATGATGTTTTGATTTTAACAAAAAAAAAAACAGGAAGATGGACACAAAAATATGCATAAAACTAACCAGTTAAGAGCAAGAACACTTGTCACATAGAACACTATCCATAAGATACAGTCTGAATCTACGCTTTGGTGTTAAGTAGACCATGTGCACAAACTTAAAATGAATCAACTGCTGTGTGAGGTACTTGGAAGAAGAGAAGACAATATTCCATGTCCTAGGCCAGTCCAGGTCAAATCCAAGGTTGTTAAGATCTCTGTCCTATACCGATGTAATTGATAGGTGGTTAAGATTTCAATAATTTATTATACACTGAAGATACAAACCCCGGAGGATTGAGCCACGTACATAAATTTCACAAGGGAATGGGTAACTGTGGGAGAGTTCCAAAGTACTTCATAGGGTTTTAAGGTGGTCTGAGGTAGAAGAACCACAAGGAGCCTGGGAGAGAGAAACACTCCTTGAGGAGCATAGACCTTCCTGATTATAAATCCCTTTAAGAACTCGGACACCCTGATTAAACCATTTGGGGAAAGTTAAAGGCTCGGAGCCAGTCATGAGAAAATAATGATTCCACAGAAGAGACATATCATGAAGTCAACAGGTAAAGTTAAAGTGTTTTTCTGTTTGGTACCATATAGTAAGGGAGTTTGATATGATAGATCTCATATGTAACTGTGATGTCCCTTTCTTTGCACAGAAAAGGAGGTCTTGGAGTCTCATAGGATGGCATAAAGCATTTTCAAGAGGGCACCATGGAACATGAGAGGAGAGATCAAGCCAAATCATCAATGGCCTCAACTGAAAAGACCAGTTATAACACTTTGGACAGAGAGAACCCATCCAGTGATTTGGGATGTGTTAAAGTAGAAAATCTAATAGAGGGACGCTTCTCTTTCCAAATAAAGTTTCTGCATATTGTGTCCAACTCCCTAAAAAAATTACAGGGAGGAGACACAGGGAGCATTGAAAATAGAAAGTTTTACAGGGCAGAATGTTCATTTTAATAACCAAAATATGGCCATGGAGGGTCATATGTAATGGAGGCTTTTGAGTAGAGGAAAGGGGCTCTTTCTGGTGAGTAAGAGGCAATAAAAAAGATTTTGACCAGTTGATTCTGTAACCAGAGAATGTCCCAAAATTTTCAGAGAGTTAACTCATGAGGGAAAGAGATAGGCAAATCACACACGTATAACAAAATATCAGCGTACAGATAAATACAGTGAGCCATTATTTTGATTGAAATAAGAGATATGTATTGGTGCTGTCTGATGGCCTGTGCCATAGACGTTAGAACTAGGGGTGCAGGGGGTGCGGCTGCACCCCCTGCACCTCCCTACCCACTACATTACGCTTTAAAAAATAAAGAATCTGAATTTAAACTCAATTTGTCTGACTTACATTTATCTCTTTCATATCATTAATGCATAGATCTATGGTTTTGATGTGATATGCAACCTGCCTGACTACATACAGTAGCCTTGGCATCCAGGATGTTGTGTCCATCCTGCAAACCTTGCAGTCCCAAACCCGCTCCATGCTGTCGGAGGTGGAGAAGCTCGTTAAGCTCTGTCTGGCCCTGCCCATGTCTGTCGTGGCAGCCAAGCGCTCTTTCTCAGCCTTGCGCAGGCTGAAAACCTGCCTGCGGAACACCATAACGCAGGAGAGACTAACACATTTGGCCATTATGAACGCTCACAGTGACCTTATGGATGAAAGCGATGTCTCGACCCTGCTTAAAATCTTCATCAGTAGGTCAACTGAGAGAAGGTCCACTTTTGGAAATGCATGAAAGCCCTGAGTCAGGAGCACAGACTTTTCTTTTTTTCATTCAAGGTTACAAATAAAGTTATGTTCCTTAAATGGCTTGTTTTAGTTATCAAAGTTTCATTTTCTTAACAATTAAGATGCCGTGTTCATCCATTCTAGTTCTCTTATAACTGCATGTTATTATAAAATAACTTCAAATCAAATCCTTAATCATTGATAAGTGTGTGTGCTTCCCCCGCCCCTCCCAACAAAAATCCCGCCCCCCCTCTCAGAAAATAGTTCCGATGTCCATGGCCTGTGCTAAAGGTTTCAGGGAAAGCGTGAAAAAAACAGTTGAGTGTGCATGCAGTGGGACCAGTGTAGAGCTACGTACCATATTGATACTGATTTAAAACCACCCATAAATAGTGCCACTCCACACAGTCCAAAGCCTTCTCTGCATCAGGAGTAAGAATGGCATAGGGCTGTTCCTGAGCCCAAGCTGCTTCGATGACATGTAGTAAACGGCAGATGTTGTCTGAGGCCAAGTGGCCTTTGATAAAGGCAGCTTAGTCTGGGTGGACCAAAGATGAAATACAAGCAACCAGTCGTCTAGATAAGACCTTTGCAAACAATTTGAAATCACAATTTAAAATGGGTATAGGCCTGTTACTGTAGCTGGAGCATTCCATTGGGTCTTTACCTTTTTTTAGAAGGAGAGAGATAATTGCTGTTTTTTGATCCCAATGAAAGCTACCAGCTACAAGAGAAAATTTAATAGAATCTAAAACAACTGGTCCAACCAGATTCCACAGGAACAGGAGCAATTCTGGTGGAATACCATCCAGTCCAGGAGATTTTGCTTTTAGTCCAGAGCATCTTTAAGTTCAGATAAGGTAACAGGAGCTTCTAGCTTCGAGGACTGCTCAGCTCAAAGTACAGGTAGGTTCAAGGAATTAAGAAAGGCCAGCATTGCAGAGTTGTCCTTCGGAGACTCAAATGTATTCTTAAAGGCTCTCTAAGTCTTCCTAAGCTTGAAAAGTTTTTGTCACATACAGCAGACATCTCCTCACGATCCGCTAGCTACATGTCCTCTAAATATGCTGTGAAAAAGTCTGGTCTCTGTAGGCAGCTCAGCCTCCGCAAATGGCAGACTCCATTATGTTGTCAGATAATTACACTACCAATCCGAGCCTATCTGTGTGAAAAAAATGCACTTTTAGTGGACGTATTTTGACGTTGTTTGACGCTGTCTGAGTGCCCTATTATTTAATATAGTGCGCACTCATGGGCTGCAGGCAGGTCAGCCCTAGCTTCATACTGGAGAAATGTCAAATAATGAACATCCTATCACTCATTTAGACAAAAGTAGATTGGAAAATAGGGCCCAGGTTGAAAAAAAACATTCCTTTCTGATACTACCACTAGGAATCGCCACAATCATAAATTTTTACTTACTTGGTTACTAAAGTGTTAAAATTAAGTAAGATAAAAATTGGCTGCACATTTTTCCTTGGCTTGTGTTTTAGAGTTTGTCTAATATACGGGATGTGTTTCATTTGCATTCTTCAGTTCATGTCTTGTGCATCTGGTGAACACCAACATACATTTTTGATCAATACAGCTGTCTACATCAGCCACGCAACAACTTGTGTTACATTTGCACTTGACATCCATAACTCAAAGGTCAAAGGTCAAAGGTTTTTATTTGTCATCTCTTAGTACAAAAGAAACGAAAAAGTGTACTCCAAGGTTAAAAAGCAGTGCAAAAACAGGGCATACAATATAAATATAAGAAATCACACATAAAAAATAAATAGATAAAAACAAATAGATAAAAACAGCAGCAGCAACTTTGGGTGGGCAAAAGTGAAATAAGTGTGCAGAACAGTCAGAGTTTTTAGCAGCAGGTTAGTTTAGGGCACAGTTTGTTCGGTGTACAGTTTGTTCAGTGTGCGAGTGCCTGTTTCAGTGTTCAGTGCTCTCACAGCCTGGGGGTAAAAGCTGTTTAGGAATCTGGTGGTCTTACAACGGATACTCCTGAGTCTTTATCCAGATGGCAGCAGAGAAAACAAGCTGTGAGAAGGGTGATGAGTGTCCTTGAGGATTGCCGCTGCTCTGCAGTGCTTTCTGTACATGTCCAGCAGCGATGGAAGGGGGGCACCTATAACCTTGTTGGCCGTTTTCACCACCCTGTTCAGCTGACGCCTCTCATTCTTCGTACAGCTGCCAAACCAGGAGGTGAGGTTGTACGTCAGGATACTCTCCACGGTGCCCCTGTAGAAGGTGGTCAGGTGGACGGTAGGGAGACCAGCCTTCCTGAGTTTCCTGAGCGGGTGAAGTCGCTGCTGGGCTTTCTTGGCGATGGTGGCAGTGTTGGTGGTGAAGGATAGATCCCCTGCCAGGATGGACTCCCAGAAACTTGACACTGCTGACCCTTTCCACCGCAGCACCGTCGATGATCAGAGGGCTATGGTCCAGCCTGCTGGTTTTTCTGAAATCCATCACCATCTCTTTTGTCTTACTCACGTTAAGGAGGAGGTTGTGAGACCTGCACCACAATGTCAACTGCTCTACCTCCATTCTGTATGCAGCCTCATCCTCATCCCTGATGAGTCCCACCACTGTCCGCATACTTAATGATCTTGTTTGTAGTATGGGAGGCAGTGCAGTCATGTGTGAGAAGGCTGAACAACAGGGGACTCAAGACACAGCCCTGGGGGGACCCTGTGTTCACAGTGATGGAGCTGGATGTTCTTTTCCCCATCCTGACTGTCTGTTGCCACTGTGTCCGGAAACCGAGGACCCAGTTGCAGGTACCAGTGTCCATGTCCAGTGACCTCAGCTTCTCCATGAGCTCTTGTGGGATGATGGTATTAAATGCGGAGCTGATGCGGAGTCGATGAAGAGGACTCTGGCAGGTGTTTCTGCCCTCCAGGTGGGACAGAATGGAATGGAACAGTTTGCTTTGTAGGCAAACTGTAAGGGGTCCAGGTTGGCAGGGAGGCAGGATTTTATGTGCTGCATGACGAAGCATTTCATCAACACTGGTGTGAGGGCCACAGGGCGGTAGTCATTCAGGCTGGCCGGGTTATGCTTCTTTGGCACGGGGATGATGGTGGCTTTTTTTAGGTATGCTGGCACCACCACCTGGCTGAGAGAGGTGTTAAAGATGTTTGTTAGGACATTTTTCAGTTGTTCAGCACAGTACTTCAAGCCCCTCCCAGGGATGTTATTGGGCCCTGCGGCTTTCCATGGGTTGACGCTGGCAAGGGCCTTTTCTACTCCAGCTGTGGACAGCTGTAAGATCTGGCCACAAGGTGAAGGGGAGAGTCTCTGTGCCTGGGTGATGTTGCTTGCCTCAAACTGTGCAAAGAAGTAATTGAGAACATCAGGCAGGGTGGGGTCTGTGTTGGATGCCTGTGGGGAGAGAGGCTTATAGTCAGTCAGAGGGTTAAAGCCCTGGAACAGCCGCCGGGTGTCCCCTGTGTTGGTGAAGTGGCTGTGAAGTCTCTGTACATACTGCCTCTTTGCATTCTTGATTCCCCTGTGAAAGGTTCTTCCTGGCCAGGCTATAAGCTGCTGCATCTCCTGATTTAAATGCTGTGTTTCTGGCTCTCAGCAGCGCTTGCACTTCAGCACACATCCAGGGTTTTTCGTTGTTACGACATTTGAAGGTTTTAACCACCGTCACGTCCGCTATACACTTTTCAAGGTAACCGATGACTGATTCAGTGTATTCCTCCAGGTCAAGTCCGCTGTCATATGTGGCCGCCTCCTTGAAGATGTCCCACTGCGTCGTCTCAAAACAGTCCTGCAGTGTGATGATGGCATCCTGTGGCCAAACCCTGACATTCCTGATTTCAGCTTGCACATGTTTCACCCTGGGTCTATACATGGGGGTGAGCAGAACCGCAAGATGATCTGAGTTGCCAACGTGGGGGAGGGGGGCAGCTCTATATGAGCCCTTAATGTTTGTGTACACCAGATCTAATGTGTTGCTCCCCCTGGTTGCAAAGTTCACATGTTGGTGAAATTTTGGCAGGACAGATTTGAGACTTGCCTGGTTATAATCCCCTGCTGCGATGAAGAAGGCGTCTGGATGAGCCGTCTGCTGCGTGCTGATGATGTTGTGTAGCTCCTCCATAGCCTCCCTCACGTTAGCACTTGGTAGTACATACACAACCACGATGATGACTGCTGATAGTTCCCGTGGTAGGTAGAAGGGACGACATCTCACCGTCAGTGCCTTTATGTTAGGTGTGCAGACCGTAGAGACCACCTCGGTATCCAGGCACCACGAGTTGTTGGTATAAACCGCCAGACCGCCACCTCTGTACTTGCTGGTTAGCATAGCATCTCTGTCGGCTCTGTGCAGCATCAGCCCCTCCAGTCCTATAGTGGCGTCCGTGATGTTCTGACCGAGCCAGGTTTCAGAGAAGATGAGGACACAGCAGTCCGTCATGCTGCGTTGGGATGCTCTGCACAGCCTGATGTAGTCCACCTTGCTATCTAGCGAGCAGACATTAGCCAGGAGTACTGTTGGAACTGCCGGCTTGCTGGGGTTAGCCGTTAGCCAAGCATGTACTCCTCCGCGCTTGCCTCGCTTCCGCGTCCTCTTGCACCGCCTCCGATGCCTCCTCCCTGGGCCAGGTCGGGGTAGCAAGCTAAGCTCGCCTAGCCTGCGGAGCACATCTGGTTGGAGTGCTTCGTAGCACCATTTTCCGCTACGGATGTTCATTAAACACCGATGATTGTACACTCGTCGTGTTCTTACACCCTTTGCTCCACTTTTCACACAGTTTGAATCACTCACACACTCACAATCACACGCACACACCGCTAGACTCCTAGGAGAGGTCGCTGCGAGCTCCGGCCGCGCCGCCATGTTCAAAGTGTCCTGCGACTCGGGTCAGTTTTCTTTAGACTTACTGTTTGGCCATAACTACAAGTATTGGCCAAGGCCATTGTAGACAAGGTGTAAGTTCATTTGGTGGTGTGAGAAAGCTCCATGCATCAGATGAATAGTTGAATAATGACATGACATGGGCGGCTGTGGCTCAGGTAGAGTTGGTTGTCCACCAATCGGAAGATCAGCAATTTGAGCCCCAGCTCCTCTATGTTGAAGTATCCTTGAGCAAGATACTGAACCCCAAATTGCTCCTGATGATGCTTCCATCCATCTTTACAGTATCTTGTATGCTTTTTTTCCTTCTTTTCTTTTCTTTTCTTTTTTCATTTACCTTAATCTAGCTTACAGTTTATACTTGATGCACTTTCCCAAACATGGTGTACTCTGACAAACTTAGTCTTATAATTTGCATATTTTTCATCTCTTTTGCTTCAGCCCATAGAGGCCTAGTTAGACTAGTTCTCCTTCCCCTCTTCACTTCTTTTTTCCCCTAATCTTATATAGTCTAAGCTGAGGTTGAATATATCTCCTACAGCCTTTTGATCTGAATGCAAATAAGTTCGTCTTTTTTCCCCCTAGGTCTCTGTGATAATGATGGGACTTATATTATTAATAAAACAATAAATAATAAACTTAAAAAACAAGACTTGTCTAGTCTGACATACTTTTACTTTTAATGGGTATTGTGACTCAATGTCACCATGTAATTCAGTTTAAAGGAAGAACAGATAAACAATAAGGGAAAAATACACCAAGCCCCTTCTCTCCTTCTTTCCTTATCGCCTTCCCTCCTTCTCTCTCTCTCCTTAGTTTCTGCAAAGTTGGCTCTTCTTCACTTGCTAACATTCATGTCTTGTTACTGCATATCGCTAACTCGGCTCTACTGCATGTCACTAACTCGGCTTCTTTCGCGGAGCCTTTGTGCTCCACTGTCTTGCAGGTTAACTTGTATCGCAGCCTGGATGGTGTGTCTTGGTTGTGCCGCTGCCGTGGTCCCCTGCCTGATGCCTTCTACTGCTGTTATTATTAGTCATACTTCTACTGTTATTATACACATATGACTACCGAAGTAAATAGTAAATGGACCTGCATTTGTATAGCGCCTTTCTAGTCATCTGACCACTCAAAGCGCTTTTTACACTACGAGTCACATTCACCCATTCACACACATTCATACACTGGTGGCCGAGGCTACCATACAAGGTGCCACCTGCTACTCAGTTTTTAACACACTCACACACCGATGGAACAGCCATCGGGAGCAATTTGGGGTTCAGTATCTTGCTCAAGGATACTTCGACATGCAGTTTGGAGGAGCCCGGGAACGAACCACTGATCTTTCAATTGGTGGACGACCCACTCTACCTCTGAGCCACAGCCACCCCCGAAGTAACATTGCTCCCTCTCTCTCCCCGTCCGCTCTTCAGTTTCAATGAGCTCCGTATCCGTGTACGTCCGTGTACTCCGTGTTCAAATACATATGGGCGGTCATCAAATTCAAAAGGCTCATCCAGATCCAGTTGGTCAAAACTGGGTAAAAATTCAGCCATGACTACTCCAAACAGAGTAACTCCTCACGTTTGTAAGGTCACTCAAGTGGTAACTTCCTGCAACAACTCAAATCTCGTGAGGCGTGAGATTTCAGAGCCAGACTTTCACTCTCTGAGTGTTTTGAGTTGCCACAACAAACTGTCTGAATTTTTACCCGATTTTGACCAACTGGATCTGGATGGACCGTATTTATTTGAACACGGAGTACACAGACGTACACGGATGCAGAGCTCATTGAAACTGAAATCCTGTTACCTCAGTTACAGAGTTAGTGGCACCTTATGACATGAAAGTTCAAACAATGACCACACCTGAGGCTGATTCCTGTTATCAGATATTCATCTCTGAAGGTTTTGTGAAGCTAAGAGATGGCGATAACGAAGTCCCAGTTAAAGTGTTGAGAGATTCAGGATCAATGCACACTACTGTAAGAGAGGCTATCTTGCCTTTTTCTCTACAGTCAGACACAGGGGGTTGTGTACCTTGTAGAGGTTTGGCGCTTGTGGTTTGTTTCAGAAGGAGGTGAAGTTGCTGTGCAGGCCAAACTTCCAGTGAGGGGAGTTGACATAATCTTGGGTAATGATTTGGTCCCCGATGGTCGTATGTGGGCGGATGATGTAAGACCTATATTGACCAAAAAAATTAAGATTCAGTACAGGTTGAACAGTTGGCATGTCCTCCCTTTGCAGCTCCTCCAGGGGGTGTGGTTACATCTCCAGTGTCAATGCAACCAGAGCAAACGGATCTCTCATGTTGTTCCTCTTTAAATCCTTTAGAGGGCACTGCGCCATGTCAAGCAGTGGCACAGGTAGGTGTGACACAGCAGGCAAATGAGGTGGAGGCAGCGCCATCTGCTGTGTGTGCTGTAACCCGTGCCATGGCTGTGCTGTCATGTGACAGTGGGGTAACTATAGACAAAGCAAAAAAGTTTGTCTTTGCTGTGCCAAATGACCTTTGTATTTCTTGTGCAGGCCTGGTGCAGAAAAAGGATCCATCCCTGAAAGACCTATATGAGTTGGTGGTGCCTTCCTGTCAGGTGGGGAACATCAGACAGGGTTATGTACTCCAGGATGACCTGCTGTTGAGGGATTGGGCTCCTCATGGCGATGGGCTTAGTGGGGATCCCATTGTGCAAGTGGTACTGCCTGAAAAATGTTGAACGTCAGTGATTAGGACTGCACGACAATATTGCAGGTCATATGGGGGTAAAAAAGACCTGTCATCGGGTGCTACAGCATTTCTTCTGTCCCCGTGTAAAACATGACATCTCCAAATACATTGAAACATGTCATACTTGTCAGGTTAACAGCAAACCAAATCAAACTCTGAAACCAGCTCCTTTATATCCGATTCCAGCCGTGAGTCAGCCTTTTGATCATCTGATAGTTGACTGTGTTGGACCTCTTCCTCGGTCCAGAGTGGGTTGTTCTTACTTGTTAACAATAATGTGTCAGTCCACCAGATATCCCGCTGCTTATCCACTGCGGTCTATCACTACAAAGTCTGTTGTGAAGGCTATCAGCGAGTTCATATCTGTATTTGGCATTCCCAAAATTATACAAACAGACCAAGGGTTAAATTTTACCTCTTGATTGTTCTCCCAGGTTCTTCAGCAACTTAATATAACTCACAATAGTTCCTCAGCATATCATCCACAAAGTCAAGGGGCACTTGAGCGCTTTCATCAGCATTTGAAATCATTGCTGCATGCTTATTGCACTGAGTTAAAAGCAGACTGGCAAGAGGGCTTGCCATGGCTTTTGTTGGCAGCCAGAGAAATTGTGCAAGAGAATACAGGCTTCAGTCTCAATGAGCCTGTCTTTGCTCATACTGATAGTGGTCCCTTGTCCATGATTCGTGACCAGTGGGTTACCTCTGACCCCCCGAAAAATCTGATTTCATATGTGAATGGGTTTCAGCATAGGCTTTATGAGGCTGGGGAATTGGCTAAACAAAATTTGTAGAGGGCTCAAAAGAAAATGAAAACCATATTTTGCATGTGATGTTTCTAACGATGTTGTTCCAGATAACCCCATTTTGGTGATCAGTACTGGACTGGATGAAGAGATGCATGGTGATGTGGTGTTACAACCCCGGCTTAAAAATTCTGAAACTTTAACCAAGTTAGATTCACTGCTTGGTCAATTGGATGAGACCAAAAGAAAACAATTGGTTGAAGTTATTCAAGCGTACCCTGGTCTTTTCTCTGATACCCCTACATGTACAAACTTGATAGAATATGATGTTGATGTGGGGGATGCAAAGCCCATCACTCAGTGATTCTATCGGGTTAATCCTGAGAAGCGCAAGATACTGGATTCAGAGGTAGACTATATGCTTGAAAATGGTCTTGCTGTGCCTTCAACCTCAAATTGGTCATCTCCTTGTCTCCTTGTCAAAAAGCCTGATTCCACATTTAGGCCACGCACTGACTTTAAGAAGGTGAATGCTGTGACCACACCTGATTCCTTCCCTCCTCCCAGGATGGATGTCTGTATAGATCTGGTGGGGTCTATAAGTAAATTCAACCTTCTCAAGGGTTATTGGCAGGTTCCACTTTCTGCTAGAGCACGGGAAATCTGCTCGTTTGTGACTCCATCTGGTTTGTATTCTTATACGGTTATGCCGTTTGGACTGAGAAATGCTCCAGCCACCTTTCAAAGATTAATGAATAAAGTGGTGAGGGGGCTGGAGGGTTGTGCGGTCTATCTGGATGATGTTGTTGTATTTAGTGAGTCATGGGAGGATCATCTGGTACGAGTAAAAGCTTTGTTTGCTTTGGGCAAAGCTGACGGTCAATTTGGCAAAATGTGAATTTGCCAAGGCCACCATGACCTATCTGGGAAAGGTGGTGGGGCAAGGTGAAGTGTGTACCATTAAGGAAAAAGTCAGAGCCATACAGGAATTCCCTGTTCCAACCACGAAGCATGAATTGTTGCGTTTTGCTTCTGTGAGTGCTCCTGTGACTGATTTATTGAAAGATGATGCTAAGTATGTCTGGTTTTCCATCTGTCAACAGGTATTTACACAGCTGAAGGAGCTGTTGTCATCTGCTCCAGTGCTTGCAGCTCCCCAGTTGGACTGTCCCTTCAAGTTGCAGGGGAAGTGATGCTGGGGCTGGCGCTGTGTTGTTGCAGGTGGATGAGTTGGGGTTGAAAAACCTGTCAGTTACTTCTCTAAGAAGTTTAAAGGATACCAGCACAACTAATCAGTTATAGAGAAGGAAGTACTCGCTTTGGTTCTGGCTCTGAAACATTTTGATGTATATGTTAGGCCAGGTTTTCAGTTGGTTGTTTATACTGACCATAACCCATTGACTTTCTTGCGATCGCTGCAGAATCCTAATCAAAGGTTGATGCAGTGGGCATTATTCTTGCAGCCATATCATTTAGATAGCCGTCACATTAAAGGAATAGATAATAGGGTGGCAGATACTTTGTCACGTGCACCTGTGTTATAATGTTATAAAGCATAATAATATGCTGTGTACCTGTCTGTGCTTAACCACTTTGTCTCTGGCCATGGTCCCGTTCTCATGCTCTCTTGAAAGTGCTTCCTCTGGATCCAAAGTTGCTGAGTCATGGGGAATTGGGAGTATTGATGAGGTAAAGGGGGAGGAGAGATAAGGTTTTGCATGACATGTTGTGATGTGTTACTTGACAACTTGTAATAAGTAGATGGATTATGATATGTTGGTCTAGATATGACAAAAGCAGGATGTATTTGTTTATGTTGTTAGTGTTTTTTTTTCTAACATTCTGTGTTTCGCAGAGTCAGAGGTGGTACCTCTGTCTTACACAGAGGTACCACCTGCACATCCATGCAACACTTCCAAATGATTTTGATTCTATTTTTTCTAAGTTAATTAATACATTTCTTTGTTAAATGTAATTCAGCGTGTGGTCTTCAACTTTTTGTCCTGTTCCCTGAGCATGGAACGTGACAACAGAAGCAGACATGTCTCTTTAGAAAACAAAAATTTATTTAAATACAAAAAGCAAGCTAAAGATAAAAGTGAAGTGTGCATTGAATGTTTAAAAAAAACTATCCATGTAACAGAACTGCTCATTTCTGGGCTTGGGCCTCCATCACAGATACCATGTGCCCCATCAGTCCAAGAAATGCACTGGTGTCAGTCTCCAGCTTCTGCAGCAGGGCATCATTGTGCTGCAAGAACCTCTCTTCTGCCCTTTCCAGATATTCCAGCAGCCCTGTGTTGCTGTCTCTCTTCCTCTTCCCTGTGTACAAGAATAGAACAATCATTTTAAAAGGTTTTTTTTAAAGTCATAAGTAGATAAACACAGGTTCAGCAGTACAATGTAACAAACATGTCAGCTCAACAATCAGCACTAGTCTTACGACACAGTATACAGACCTCACACTATATGGAAATTAGGATGTGGGTATAAAAGTAACAGTGACGATTGTGCATAGTATTGCTGATTGGAGTATGTAGCTGCCCTGGTTCAATGGCAGCAGTCATGGGTGGTAGGGGATTGTGTATGAATGACTGTTCATTTATCACAGCACATATTTATATTATCAATATATATCCGGGCTCCCTCTGGATGTCTGAGCTCCTAACCCTTTCTTTAAGGCATGTTTGCATAGTGTCTGGTGAGACACATTACTGGATAAACAGCACAACAACTCTTACCTGGTCTCGTCTGGTGGCTTTGACCTGAGCTGCTGGATGGTGTTGGCAAGCTGCAGTGGAGTGGCGACGTTAGCTCCAAGTTAGCATTGTCTTGTCCGATGGCAGATAACTCTATAGACCACATGAAAAACAACGCTTTAAACAGTGACTTGTCCACTACACGTTATACAATGTTTAGCCAACTGAAAGTGGGGCTGGTAGGTGAGCCCATGGCTAAATAACTTGCTAACGATAGCTAATGTTCCAAGGCTAACCTGTTGATCATTAAGCCAAGCAGACATCACAAACAATAGCTGTGTCCCAATTTAGGGCCCGCATCCTCAGAGGGACGCGGGCCCTAAAATTGGGACACAGCTGTTATCTGAAGAAACTGGTAACACTTAACAACTGTATGCAAGGCGAAAATGTTCGAAAATAAAGTTCTGTTTGCGGCAGTGTTACGCTTTCGTCCACCATCGCCTCCAGCATTGCAGTGG